>NW_020837994.1:15342708-15406610 GCF_003676395.1 Aethalodelphis obliquidens
AGCTAGTGGGAAGCAGCCGCATAGCACAGGGAGATCAGCTCGGTGCTTTGTGACCGCCTGGAGGGGTGGGATAGGGAGGGTGGGAGGGAGGGAGATGCAAGAGGGAAGAGATATGGGAACATATGTGTATGTATAACTGATTCAGTTTGTTATAAAGCAGAAACTAACACACCATTGTAAAGCAATTATACTCCAATAAAGATGTAAAAAAAAAAAGATTAGACTCAGAACCTGACTGGAAGCCTGCTCTTTGACTGAGAGACACATCAGCCATAAGCATTTCCTCTTTCTCCTTAAATCCTCTAGCTTTTCCTTTTCTCTGGCTTCACCTTCCAAGTGAGAGATGGGAGGAAAAGACAATCCATCTATGAAGTATTTCTCAAGGTAAGTCCCAAACACTAATTATATATTAAGCATTTTTCACTCTTTCAACAGATATATATTGTGCTACTCCGTGTACCAGATGCTGTGCTATGAACGTAACTTTGAAAGGGTTCCTAGAGCTTATGGTCTAGGAGGAAGACAGGTATTAAACAGGTGATTTAATGGCACTAATTGCTGAAGAGAATATACAGGGTCTTATAAAAGGAAAAGGTCAAGAGGATGTATGGTATTTGGAGAGTGAATAAGTGGAAGAAGCAGTGGTTGGTTTCTAGGGCAAAGAGATTAGTCTAGACAAAGATCTAAAAGTGAGAAAGTAGAAAAGGGTTAAATAAATGGGTGAATAAAATTCAATGGAATTATTTATTAAAGAACGTCTTAAAACCAGTAATATGGTAAGAGAAACTATGAATTTTTTAAAGCGATACACACTAACCACTATTTTCCAAACTATTTTAGGTCTTTTCTTTCTTGTTTTTCTTAGAGAATTTTCAGAGAACCATGTTCCTTAAAGAGAACTGAAGACTGGCCTGGAAGAAGCAGAAGGAAAAAGGAAAAATCTTTTCTTAATTGAAGAAAGTAAGAAAGAAGAAAAACTATGATGGATACAGAATCCCAGGTATCCAACCTCTTTGCCTCCATCCAACACACTCCAACCCTGAATCTTCTGAAACAAGCCTGTAGTGGACACAGAGCCCTTGTGCTGAGGACTTACCAGACCTCCTTTAGACCTTCCTCCTTAGCTGTAGGAAGCTGCTCATAAGGAGACTCAGGAGGACTGTATACCTAACAGCGCTTCACTGAGGTGAGGAGAAGCTCTTCTGTCTCCGCACCCAGCCAAGTACATCCTATTTCTCAAAGTAGTCACTAAACCAATATTCTTTCTCCAAGAACAATGTATTGTGGGCTTCCCTGTTGGCACAGTGGTTGAGAGTCTGCCTGCCGATGCAGGGGACACGGGTTCGTGCCCCGGTCTGGGAAGATCCCACATGCCGCGGAGCGGCTGGGCCCGTGAGCCATGGCCGCTGAGCCTGCACGTCCGGAGCCTGTGCTCCGCAACGGGAGAGGCCACAACAGTGAGAGGGCCGCGTACCAAAAAAAAAAAAAAAAAAAAAGAATAATGTATTGTTATTCCTATTCTTACACCTTAGGATTCCACGGGGTGGGAGTGGGGAAATGTAAATAGTCCTTCATTCACACAACAAAATGTAAAGTACCTGAGAAAATTCTTATATCATTTTAGCTTGTTTTATCTTTAGACTGCTATCCCTATCTTTTCTTTTGATTCATAGCCAAACACTGCTAATTGGGAGTTAATGAGAGCAGAGATCCACTCACAGACAGAACTAATAAGTGACAGAGTTGGGACTGAATTCTAAAGTTCCTGTCATTTGTGTGAATATTTCTACCTTTGACCTCACATGTAATTTGTTCTCCCTTTCTTAGCTCTCTCCTATTTCCAGTTGCTGCTCTTCTGTTCCCTACGTTCCCTTCTCCTCTTTTCTTTTCCTCCCATCCGTGCCTCAAGCCAGCTACAGGGTTACCACAGCTCTTCCCCAATCAGCTTTCAGGAAGCAGACCAGGCCACATAAAGCATTTGCTTAAAGACCTTCAGATTCTACACAACACTTTATGTTATTTCTCCTTTGCCCTGTGAAAAAGTTCTAGGCCAGCTGAAAGAGACTAGATCTAGAAGCATCTACTCAGTGTGTAACACAGGTGAAAAGTTCCTGGATTTTCTGTTTTGAGAGAACATAAAAGTTTTCAGTGACAGAATATATACTCAAAAGTAAACAATCTTTTTTTTGTCGTTGAAGCTGGGTGATGGGAATGTGGGAGTTCATTATACTATTCTCTCTACTTTTGTGTATGTTGAAAAACATTTTTATAAAAAATCCCTCTCTTCTCTGTAGTTGACATTCAGTAACTGCCTTCTTTTCTTATTCCATATTCTCTACTTAATGCTATGATGAAGAAACGATTTTCAAAATATAGTCTCATGTTGTACACCTTAAATATATACAATTTTCATTTTTCAATTATACCTCAATAAACCTGGAAAAAAGTTTCAAACACAAAGAAAGGTTAATTTCTGAAGTAATTTTCATATGACCCCAAGATTGGGCCAAACTTCCTAAACTACTCTATCAAGACAGACTTACTTGTGTATTTCTCCCTTTTTCATTCTCCCCCTTCTTTTCATGTTACCAACTTTATGCCTACAGGATGTAGGGATGCAGAGAAATAGAAACATGTCTTACAACTATCAGAACTAAAGCACAGTGCTTCTGACTGTAGTGGATTCAATCACATGCAAATGGCTTCATGACTGAGCTGAAACATCACACCTGAATGGTTCTTGATCAGATTTACTCCCCAAGCTTCCTGCTGTCCTAATAGGATGTGGGCAATCTTATTCAGCCACCCTGTAGGGTGTGCATGTGCTACAGGAGTGAAGGGTGTAACATGGCTACTTGGCTCCTGATGGCCTCAGGACTTCTGTTGGTTTTATATCTCATGAGGGCAACTAAGTTTCCACTGTTACTCATGGTGACACATTTCCCCGTTCACTGTCACCAGCAGCCCACACAGCACCAGATGAAAGGGTGTCTATCATCACTATTGGAGAAACTACTATAACTACTATATATATACTACTATATGTATACTATATATACTATATATATATATATATATACTATAACTACTGTAAACTACCATAATGACTATAAACTACTATACTATACCTGTCTCCAAGGTAGGCCAATGTTGCCATCTTTCTTGATAAAATGGAATGTTGTTAATTATTTCACTAGATACCAAACTACATTTCCTCAATAATTAATAATCTAGGAAATACAGTCAATAACTATGTCATATCTTAGTATGATGACAGACGGTAACTGGACTTATCATGGTGATCGTTTAGAAACATACTGAAATATCGAATCACTATGTTGGGTAACAAGAACTAACATAGTGCTGTAGGTCAATTATACTTCAAAAGTAAATAAAGACACAAACAAACTCAAAAAGAAAAAAAAGATGAGATTTACGGTTACCAGGGGAAGGTGGGTGGGGCATGGGGGGGGGAAGTGGATGAAGGCCGTCAAAAGGTACATACTTTCAGTTATAAGATAAATATGTACTAGGGATATAATATACAACATGATAAATATAATTAACACTGCGGTGTGATACATATGAAAACTGTTAACAGAGTAAATCCTAAGAGTTCTCATCACAAGGAAAATATATTTATTTTCTACTTCTTTAATTTTGAATCTATATGAGATGACAAATGTTCACTAAACTTATTGCGCTAATCACTTCATGACATATGTAAGCTAAATCATTATGCTGCATACCTTAAACTTATACAGTGGTATATGTCAGTCATATCTCAATAAAACTGGAAGACAAATTAAAAATAAATAAATAGATAAATAAATTTGCTACATACAAATGGAATGCAAAATTTGGAGCAAATGAAGCAAAAAATTCTCTTTCTTTTTAAAGAATTGCTATTGGATAAATAACTTCTGTTTTTTCTCTAACCGTTTGACACTTCTTTTCTGCTTGTTTTATCCTTTAAATACAAAATTTTCTGGCCTAGCCATCTTCACAAGTACATGTTCTCAAGGGACAAGTTCACACTGAAAATAAAAATCATAATACTTGCTAACATGTATTGACATGTACCTGACACTTCACGTTCCAGGCTGTGTTCTACATACTTTATTTGTAGTAGTTCATTTAAACTCATAAATGTGTGAATAGCTGTTGCTTTTATCACAATATTACACTGAGAAATGAACGTACAAAAAGATGAAGTAACTTGGCCAAGGTTTCCAAGTTTTCAACTTGACTAATACATCAAATTTAACAGCGGTTCCAATCCCAGCACAGCCTCATCCCTAAACCTTAGCACTTTGACACCAGTTATTTTTCTGGCCTCTCCCCCATAATTTGTTCAATTTTATTTGTATATCTTAGCATATATTTTAAACATGTGGTCCCTGTCTCAGTTACCTTTGTTAGAAACTGAATAAAATCTTAACCTCTATCATCAATGGGGAATATTAAATAAATTACAGTACGTTCCTACTGTGAAATATTATACAGTGATCAAAAAGAACGAGGCATATACAAATACAGTAACATGGAAAGTTGTCCATGACATATTGTTGTGTAAAAAGAGAAAATGATAAAACAAAGGATCCAGCAAACAAATGCCAGACACCTATATATGCCAAAGTATACAGAAAAATACCTGGAAGAATATAGGCCAAACTCAAGAAAAGGACCGGGGAGTGGGGAAATGAGGAAAAGTTATAATGTGATCTTACATGCTTGTGAATTGTCTACTTTTTTATAATGGGTTCAGGCCATTTGTATAATGGTAAAAAATAACGTTAAACAATGGGCTAACAATATTTGATAATGCCGTTATTTAGCTAGATTTCCCCTCATTATTATTCCATTTTATTTTTCTGACCTTATTTTCCTTTCCTTTCTCCATACACAACCTGGGTGCCAATTATACTGGGCTTTTTCTTTTCTAAACATTTTCTTATGTTTCCACCTCAACCCAGAGGAATTTCCTTTTCTATAATTTTAATCTCTCTAAAGAAAATCATGCACATATTATATTTTGGTACATAATTCATACAAGGAAGAGTCCAAATATTCAGGAAATTTTCTGCATTTTGAATCAACAAGGTTTAATGAATTAAATACACTATTTCCTGAAGTTTAAAGTTGTAGAAAATAATAAATAGTTTAAAAGTTTCTGAATAATTATATTTCTTTGTAAAAAGATGGCTTACTTAAACATTAAGGATATTGTGACAGGTTTGAAAGATATGGAGTGGAGTGGAGTGTACACACACAAAAAGAAAAAGACACATTTCATTCTAAAAATTAAAAAATCAAAAAACAAGTTTCTTACCATTGTGAGAGTAAATGGATGGTTTTCCAATGCAGACACACTGGGACAATGTAGAACAATATACTAAAAAGCAACAAACAATTTTTAAATGACCAGAAAAGAAATCCAAATAGTCTAATGATGCTAATTTTCAAAAACTATGTAAAGATAAAGGGTATTTTAAAAGTTTCCGGACACCGACTCACCTGGCCAGGTCTTGCTTTAAAATTTTCTTTGACCATTCGGATTTCCATGACATCTGAGGGATGACTTATGACTGAGATGATGGTGACTGGTTTATTGCTCCGGATACACCTGTAAAGCCTTTCAGCACAATACAGGCACAAAGGTCCAGAAATCCAAAGCCAGGTCTAACGGAGAATTTTTGAAATACACTTTAAGAAACACTTGTATTATAAGAATCTTTATATCCTGCCCAACTGCTTATTTGACACATTACAGTAATAATACAGTAATAATATATATATTTTTAGCATTCAATAATAAACATTTATTTCTTGGTAACATATCTGTAGGACAACTGGGGTGTTTGTTCCATGTGTCACATCATAGGACCAAAGCTTGAGGAGCAGTGGCTACCCCAGGTATGCTCTTGCCATGGTGCTGGTAGAAGTATAAGAGGACAAGCCCAATCAGACAAGCACACACATCATATCCTCTGCTCACATCACATCCACTAGCATCCCATTGGCCAAAGCAAGTTACATGGCCAAAGATATGGAATGCTTCATGAATTTGCCTGTCATCCTTGTGCAGGGGCCATGTTAATCTTCTCTGTATCGTTCCAATTTTAGTATATGTGCTGCTGAAGTGAGAACAGTAATAATATTTTAATCTGTATTTTAAATAACAAAGTGTAAAGAAAAATGCGTAAAAAACAACAGATGTTCACTGCAACTTAAACAAGAGTAAAGTATGAAATAAAAGGAGAAGTAATATGAAGACCCTACCCTCTAGCCCTTGCTAAGGGTATAACTACCATTAACAGGTAAGCATACGTTGTTTCATATATCCTTCTGTGCACACCAGAAATATATAATGTATATATATACAATATCTTTATCTAACAAGAGAAGAAAGGGAAGTAAAAGCTCAAATAAATCTGAAGATGATTTTAACAAAAATGTACCAGTTCAATGTTTGTTAAAAAAATGAGAACCATAGATATTGTTAATGCACACAATGTATATGCATAATGTACATATACAAAATGTATACCCAATGTAAAATACGGATATGCACATATTTTTAAATATGGGTATACCACATGTGTTGTTCACAACTTACTTTTACGTAATATGAATAGCAGATAATATTTAGAATTTGGAAACCATGACAATTTTGCACGTGTGCTGGAGGGATAGCCCTGATCCCAGGATAACTGCGTAACCTGTGTAGCCAACCTTTCTCCTACAGCTGCATACTTTACCTCCCTCAACACCTGGAGGCCTCCAACCCAAACTTATTTTCATGGTCACTTCTTTAAACCTTATTTTCAGAGTTATTCCAGAACTATATTCTTCCACGCAAATCATGCTTCTTCCTCACATGTGGTTAGAAACTGTGTGAAGAGTAAGCATCACAGGACAAGCTCTGCAACTTTGGGACAGTCACCATTCGAGCATCAGGTCGCACACAAGTAAAGTGGGAGTCCCAATACCTGCCCTCCCTAACATATAGTATTGTGTGAAGCCCAGAAAAGCAATGAAGGTTGTAAAGTCTAATAGAAATCTAGAGGGTTATTATTAATAATAAACACAAGACTAACATTCACTCACTCCAAAGTCATCTACAAACTCGACCTTTTGACCCCCCTTTCTTCTTTTTAAAACAGACATTCAACATCACTATTCCCTGATTTTCACTTGCTACAGACAAAGAATACAGGGCATAATACCCATGTGGGCAGCTCCCATGGCCACAAGGGAAGATTAGGACCTTTATCAAACTATTGGCTGGGTCTTTGGGAAAGAAGTTTTCTAAGAGCAAATCAACAACCTGGTTTTACACTCTACTTCTCCCACGTGTTAGCCTGTAGAGTTTGGTCAAGGTATTTTATGTATTTAAGCCTCAATTTCCTCATCAGAAAATTGAGGATGATACTAATTACTTCAAAGAGTTGTGAATACTGAAGAAATTATGCATATAACATATTTTAGCATAGTTCCTAGCAGATGATATTAAGCATTCAATAAATTGATTTTACAGTTAGTATTTATAATATTATATATAATATTGTACCATAATATTATAATATACCATAATAATTATTAGTAGTAGTACTAGTTCTTTCACTATTGTTTTCCTTATTCAACTTATTTTTCTCAATGCATAAGGAAAATATCTTTGCTACCTTTCTTGTGGCAAGTACCAGTGCCACAGTACGCAAAGATCATATGATCAGTTAAGCAGGGATTTTCTATATTCTGTAATATCATAGGTCTTTCTCATTGAGCTGTCGGCTGCCTATAATGAAACAATAGGTACTAACTTGCTATTGAAACATCCTGAAACATTCTCTTCTGCAAGAATAATTGCTTCATTACCTTCAAAAACATGTCTAAATACAATGCTGATCAATTGTTATGGAAACATGGACTTTGCAGAGACTATTAAAGACATAGAATTAATCTGACCTGTGGAAAATTAGCTTGGAACCTGGGCTCTTCCATACAAATCTTCACAAATGTGTTCTGGGTAAGCTCATCTGGTTTTGAAAATCCTCCAGGGAAAGATTCATGAAAATGTTCTGAGAGATACTCTGGTAAGTGAATATTCTGGTAGCGGGTTCCATTAAGATTGATGCAGCCAGGAGGGTGCGTATCTAAATTAGTTTGATACTTAAGCAGCCCTCTAAAGTTAAGAAAAAAATAAAAACAAGGAGATGAAAAAGAGATTGAAATCAGAGAACAGAGTACAAGAAAATAACCTTATTTTCTTGTTAACTTTACACAGCATTTATCCAAAAAAAATGCTTCTCATATATCTTACTTAAGAGCAATTGAGAAATCTTAAAACTTTTAATAAATTCTTTACTATGGAAATAAATCAAAAAATTTAGACCACCCCCACAAATGCCACAAATACATGGTAGAGAAGACACATGCAATCTTTCGAAATAGTCTTGAATTTGACAGCCTTTACTTCAAGTCTATTAGGCATTCATACAATCACATACAAGTTTTCACTTCAATAAACACTATAATGATGAGTACTTTCACTATAATTTCAAACACAAATGGAAAAGTATAGGGATCATACTTGATTTGGCTAAGACTAGATAAAACAAGCCTTGTTGATTTACAGAGAAACGTTAAACAAACATAACAACAGAAACTGGAAGCTTGCATCTCCTGTGATCTGAAAACAATACACAGCAATCAGGCCCTAAACCTGCTTACTTTTCAATTTCTCCATAAACAGCACCACATAAAAGGCTCAAAATAATGAATCAGGAAGGAGAACTTAAAACCCTAAAATCCCATTCTTATTATTTCATATTTTGTGAGATTTAAGATAACCCTTCAACTTTCTGTGCTCTTTATTTCTTATAAGGAGTTAAGTAAGATCTACCTCACAGGGATAGTGCATGAAATCATAGATTATATAAAAAAAATTTTTTTGGCATAAGCAAATCTTGAAGAAAAAAGTAAGATTTTGAAAAGCATTGAAAATGTTTATTTTAATTTTGAGATATTAAAATTTTGGTTTCCAAAATTATTTTTCCTCGTTGTCTATGTTTTTAAATTACCCTTCATGCTCCCAAACAATCAATTTTAGTACATTTAAAAAGTACATCTTTAAGTTCACCACGGCTATAATTTTACAAATGATATTACAAGGATGATATTTTCAAACAACAAAAACTATAACAAGAAAACTGACACTAAATAGGTCAATGACTTAGCAATGACTAAGGTAGTCTTTGGTGGAATGTACCATCTACTCAACCTGATCATTCTCCCTTTTATCCCTTTTACTTATGTTCAATTCCCTTTCTCTCTTCACTTTATTTTACTTTCTTCCCTAAAACCAGTCATTATGAAGTCACTGGAGAGCACAGAGAACACGTCAGGAGAATCTAAGTAGTGGCTGTATTACATAACATCCATGGTAGACCACACACACATTTTTTTCAGTAATGCAGTAGATATGGCCTAGGTATGGAATAAATGAATGCATATTATATAAATGTGAGCCAAGTACTCTTTAAAAGTAATCTAAACTCTATAAAAGTAATCTTTTATAGAGTTCTAGTCATATAATACAATTGTGTCATTTTAATACTTGAAAAATCCATTAATTTGATGCAGCTTTTATTACAAGTAATGAGTTACCCAAAACTGTTGCTCTTACTAACTATCCCAAGGGTAGTGGCTGATGGGTGGGCAGGCCAAAAATCTCGATCATTTTTTTCTATTGGTTGCTAAGTTGAACAAACATTGGCATAATACAACTGGCAGTATCCTAGATGGTGCTACAGATAGTCAGATCTGGCCCCTAACACTCCAAAAACTTAAAATCCAGTTTAGAAGATATCTTTAGAGAAGCTGAACATAACTCAGACCACAAATAATAATTTGAGTAGAGTGATTTGGTAAGAGCTTAGTGGGTTTCCCTGGTGGCGCAGTGGTTGAGAGTCCGCCTGCCGATGCAGCGGACACGGGTTCGTGCCCCGGTCCAGGAAGATCCCACATGCTGCGGAGCAGCTGGGCCCGTGAGCCATGGCCGCTGAGCCTGCGCGTCCGGAGCCTGTGCTCCGCAACGGGAGAGGCTACAACAGTGAGAGGCCCGTGTACCGCAAAAAAAAAAAAAAAAAGAGCTTAGTAATGTATAGAAGACATGAGGTCCAGTCCAGAGCAATTTGTATACATTTCACATTACCCTCACCACAGCTACCTGAAATACAAATTATTATTCCCATTTTACAAATTAAGAAACTATTTTAATAAATTAATACCCTAGGGTCACACAGCTAATAAGTGGCCGAGCCAAGATTTGAACACAGGTCTGACTCAAATTCTAAGCTCTTCACCTCTTACTATACAGCATGTTAGTTCACTGGATCATTGGATCCTCACAACATACCTTTGAAAAAGTAAGGGAGGGGAAGGTCAATATTTATTAAGAAAGTATGTCAGGAATTTTGTAAACATCTATTTCCCACTTAAAATTCAAAACAAAATAACATACCAGGCCTTTTTATTCCCATTACACAGATGAGAAACACAAGGCTATCGTTTAGGTCAGAGATTAATTAAGTAGTAGTCAAAGCATGGGATTCAGAAACCTGAGCTCCCTCACTCCAAAAACCTATATCGTGCATAGCAAATCAGTTGGTTAAAGAAGTAGACATTAAGGGAAGGGGTTCAAAACAAACAAAAGCCTGGCAATTAGGTCAGATAGAGAGAGAGAGTGTGTGTGTGTGAGTGTGTGTGTGAGTGTGTGTGTGTGTGTGTGTGTGAGTGTGTGTGTGTGTGTGTGTGTGTGAAGGGGCTGCTTCACATCAGGCAAAGAAATGTTATTTATTCCTTCTCCTAAGTCATCACAGCATTCAAGTGGGCATCACCCCATGTGCTAATGGTCCTTAGAATGACAAATGTTTTTACTATGCAGTACAAATCTTCAGGACAGCCCAATCAAATAAACAATGTTGCCATTCTTGGTGTATAAAGTAGCATATAATATTCTAAAATCCCTTTTAATTTTGAGAGTTTTATGTTATTTTAAGCTATTATCAAGCTTAATGGCATAGGTTACCTCTGTCTATGCCCATTAAAATGGTCTTTTCTTTGTCTCAGATTGTAGTTGTTGCCATTGAAGAAACATGGATAAGAGAGAAAAGATCTACAGGCAAACAATGATAAGAAACCAAAAATATCATTCATCAGAAAAAAATCAAGCATGGAATCCCTGGGTTTTTTGGCTAAATTAGGTGGTAAAGATACTGACGGGTTCAAAAGGAAGGACACTGGCAGGTATTAAACTTAGTATTGGAAGGATAGGTAGTACATGCCAGACAGGTGCTTGCTGCTTCAATACCTATTTCCACAAACTTCATAATACATTTGTGTGGTAAAGGTCAGTAGCCCCATCTCACAATGAGTGAAAACATTCAGAACTGTTAAGTAATCTGCCCAAGACCACACTGTCAGTCTGTAGCCAAGTCAGAGTACAAAGGCCATACACCTTCCCATGTACTAGACCTGCTCCCCCTGCAGAATCCCCATTCTACTTATGAACAATATACTGAAATTGAAGACCAATGTGTGCAATGAATAAACTTTATGGCTCTACATGGTTATATATCTGGAAAAGGAGGTAGTATATTTCTACCAAACCAATAATTTTATGTTATTTTTTAAGTTCAAATAAATGCAGTAACTTACTTTTTCATTGTACTAGTAAAAAATAAAACTTTTTTAGTACTGGTACAGAACTTTTTAGAAATTTTAGAAATTTCTTTGGTACTACTGAAGAAATGCTTAGAATTTGCAACCTTAGAATATAATATTTCTTTAAAAATTATGTTTCAAGTCCATAAAATAATTTCACTCTGAAGAATTTTGAATAGGAATGTACATTAGATATTATAGATACTAGATTGATAGATAAAAATAAGATATCATCTTTTTAATCCAATTACTTCACTGTGACCACATTTGTTAAAACTGAGTTCAATATTACATGTGGTCTTTGTGATTTCTTTGAATCCCTAGTACCTATATTTATTTCAGCAAACATAATAGACTTGTCTTTCTTTAGAGTTTAATGCAATCTTTTCAAATACAACAGAGCCCACTTTAATTAACACTTTAAATAATGCACAGCTGTATCTATCTGATGAATAATCCTGATTTTCTTCCTTGCCCCACATCACCACTGAGATACACCTATTTCACATTTATTATTATTTAAGTTTTGAAACGTATTAATTTAAACGATATGGCCTCTGTCTTTAAGAAGCTTAGAATTTAGTGCACTTCTATCCAACAGAACTTTCTGTGGTGGTGGAAATGGTCTAAATCTGTGCTGTCCAGCCATGGGCCACATTTGGCTATTGAGCAATTGAAACGTGGTAGTGCAGGCAAAAAATTGAATTTTTCATATTATTTCATTGTAATTAATCTAAATTGAATAGCACAACTTTAATGGGTATAATTAGGCATGAAAGCAAAAACAACTAAAAACCAAAATGAGTAAGGCTATATAGATGTATAGTGACCCCTGGAGAGTATATAGAGATAATGAACTCTGATTATGACATTCTGGAAAGGGCTTCACGGGGAAGCAACTGAAGGATGTGGAGATTCTAATGTTAGAGACTAGGGAAATGGCATTCCAATATGAGGGAGTGGTATGAACAAAAGCACATTGTTTATTCCCAAATTAGTAGAAGGGATAATATCTTGTGCATTTATATATCCCTCTTATAACTACACTCACTGCCAAATCTCATCAGCCCTCCTGCAAGTTTCTTGCATGTAGTAAGTCTTCAGTGAGTTTCTAGTGAATTGATTTTAAAAGCAAATAATAACTACATAATTTGTTTGAATACAGCAAGTGCATCTAAAAGTTAAAATAAAGGGAGGGCTTCCCTGGTGGTGCAGTGGTTGAGAGTCTGCCTGCCGACGCAGGGGACACGGGTTCGTGCCCGGGTCCGGGAAGATCCCACATGCCGCGCGCAGAGCGGCTGGGCCCATGAGCCATGGCCGCTGAGCCTGCGCGTCCAGAGCCTGTGCTCCGCAATGGGAGAGGCCACAACAGTGAGAGGCCCACCTACCGCAAAAAAAAATAATAATAATAAAATAAAGGGAACATTCTTATATTGTTGTACCTTTCCTAATTAAATGAAAAATCATTTGAAAGTGAAAGAAAAAGACGTTAGTGAATGGTAAGCAGAGAATATTGCCAAGTTAAGACAGTGATGTGGCAGGGAGTTGGGGAAGGAGGCACATGGCCTATGTGGGAATAGGAACACTTATTACTAATTTATTTTAGGTATATTGCATTATGTTCTAAAAGAGAGATTTTGAAGTATCTCTGGAATGTCTAGCATCCTTCAATCATGAGAGATCAAGGATTTTATGGTGTATCAAAACACATGGTTGTGGACACTATTGTTTTTGTACTCATAAGGATTTCAAGATGTGCTTGCAACACTCAACAGTGTTTCCACAAAATAGGTTTCTTTCTTTCTTTCCTTTTTTCCTCACTAGGCATTATAGTTATACCACTATTTTTTAATGCCTGGCTGTGACAAAGTCATAGAAAATAATATAGTACACAGAATAAATCCTACCAGGTTAAAACATAGAAATCATAAGAACTTTTTACAGCAAAAGTTAAATATTACAAAACACTATGCCTGCCAAAAAGAGAATCACAAGATCATCTCTACTTTAACTGCAAGTTACACATTCTTAACAAATGCAGTGTTGCTTATGAGACCTTTATGTTTGTGGTGATTTTAATCCTTTTTTAAAGTGGAGAAAAAAATCCTTGTCCCAGGAGGAATCTATTTTTTACCTTGTATTCTATAACATACAAAATATTTCTTTTCTTTACAGAAAAAATATAACAACTTGTTTCTGACCATTCTTTTTACTTTGCTTCAAGTACAAAAAAAGAGCTTAAGAAAATACATCCAAATTCAATATTGCAAAACCCACTGGAATTCACTGGATTCTGAGGAATCCACTAGAATATACACTACTTAAGGTCAAAGATTTGTCCTGTGCCTCTATTTTTCTGGTGTCTGGAACAGTGCCTATAATCTGTAACAAGTGTTCGATAAATATTCACTGAATGGATTAATAAATGGCTAGAAGTATATAAATAATTTTTTGTTGTGGTTATTTTTGAAACACGTGATTGAGGAGTCACCCGGTTTTAACAAACACACAAGTTAGTTTGAACTCATTCTAATTTCAATAAAGATGTCTAGACTTTAGCAAATGGCATTTAGTAAAATAAACCATGTGTGTTCATTCAACTTTGCAGGGAATAGCATTAAATAGGTCTGCAACTTACAGCATCCCTCTTCACCCTTGAGTACTGCAAAGTCCAACCTGAGATCTCAGCCCTGCCCTGAACCTGAGCCCATCCTAACCTAGGTAGACAAGTCATCAAGAGAGTCAATCCTATCTGTTAGCAGCATCTAGAAATAGAGTGTTTCCTAAACTAAGGATCCAGCGTGCCTCAGGGAAACCCTAAGCCTCAGATACCCATCCAACCAAAGCTTCTACTCTCGCCCCCACTTTGTCGGGTCTAGCCAGATTCTTGCCAGATACTTGCCTCTGCATTCTTTGCTGGACTCTTGCTACAGATAGCCGAGTGTACTCGCAACCTGCAGCTTGAGTGGAGCATGTATTGTGTCTAGCTCTTGCTGGTGGTGATGCCCAAGGTACGAGACTGGGCAACACAAACAGAGCCAGCATCATGGGTGTGTGACCTGTGTGCTCTCACGGGACCCTGATCTTAGAAAGGCACTGTAATTGGTTCAATGCTCTGTTGCCATCATCTTGAAATGCTTAATAATTTTCTATCAAAGGGCCCCGCATTTTCATTTTGCAGTGAGCCCTGCAATTAAGCACCCTGCCACAGACACAATGCAGCTGGCAAAACAAAGCCTTGGAGTCTAAGGACATAGGGTCAAGATCCCAACCCTCCCTAAGTGTGTGAAGGCAAATAGGTCATTTTAATACGTTTTCTCAGCTGGAAGCGAGAGACAGTGCCTGGGGGCTTACCCTCTACTTCACAGGTATATAAAGGAAAGGACTTTGATCTCTTGGGAAGGAAAAAATATGTAAGCATCTAATATTTGTTACTATTTCCTCTGCTTTCAGGCTTTGCTAAAAGGGCAGTGGGAGAGAAAAGGATTATTCCACATTTCATAAAAAACATTAATGTACTGAAAATATTTTTACCATAAATTTAGCCCTAGTTCTTTCTCCTTCCTCCCCAACTTTCTCACCCTGTACCTCTAGCCAGAACCACTTGTTATTATAAATAAGGTCCCAGGAGAAACACTGAGGTTAAAATTATGTGAGAAAGTATTTGGGCTGAAGCTCACTACTTCTATCCTCAAACTGGGGAGAACGTTAACTCACAGTTTAGAAGATTAAAAATGCATTAGTAAGCATAGCTCATAGCATAAATTAATTCATTTACATGAAAATGCTTCAAATATACTACACATCTCTGTCTATACAATGGCCTCCTTATGGGAGAAAATACCGCACGATCTCAATTCCCACCCCTACCTGGCTTTCAGGATAAAATATCAGCAAAAATAAATAAATCATAAGACTTTAGTCAGGAATTATTACATAGAAAAATCATTTTTTACACAAGAAGGAAAATTAATCCTATGAATGGGAAATTAGAAATGGGAAAAAACACATACATGTCTAAAGATCATAGTTGTATAGAACACTATATTTATTAACATATGGAAAATATGTAAATATTATGGGGCGGATTTGAATTCCACATAACAAAGACTTAATCCCTCAGGAATTTTATTCCCCCAATATATTTTAAGTAAAAAATTAAAAAACCAAAAATGTGAAAGAAGACAAATAAAAAGAGATGAAAAACTTTCCTCCATGATCCAAAGAATTTTTAGCCACAGAAGCACACAAAAATCTCCAGCAAAAATGTGCCAGTCTACAACACAATGAAAATAGTTAAGACTTAAAAGTTAATTCTTCAGGCACAGGAATTGATATTCCAGCTGCCATAATAACTTATTACCTAGATAACACTAAGTATAAGTGACAGGCCCAAAATGGTAATCCAAGTTGCATTTAAATAAATACACAGATTATTTTTATTGCTATCTGCAATACTTTAATATTTGAGGAAAATTGGAAGGGCCTAGAAGAATAACACATTCCTAGCTAAAAGCCAATTAATACAGTTCCATGTAATCTAGCAAACACTGAGTGAATGATGATTTAGGATTGATGATGAAAGGGATTCCACTGATGAAGATAAGTAAGAAACAGTCCTACCCTCAAAAACACTATAATTTACCTAGGATACGTCACTCTGCTATATGTTCTTTTCTCTTTCATACTGTAACTCGCAGATGCATAATGGAGGTAGACTGCAGAGAATTTTCTACTATTCAACTACAACTTCAGCTATAACCTGACTTTCTCCCTTTTACCTAAGGTTTTATATAGTGTTTAATATTCTGTACTTTGGGCTTAACATACAGCTTCTGGGCCTTCCTTTCCCTTGGCTTCACCAAGTTTCCATTTGACATTCTAAGAAGAGCTGGTGCCTCTCCCCAGTAGGAATATCCCACAAGCCTCTCCTCCTTCCACATCAGTGTGGGTAAAAGGAGCCCTCAGGGTTTCCCTGGTGGCACAGTGGTTGAGAGTCCGCCTGCCAATGCAGGGGACACGGGTTCGTGCCCCGGGCCGGGAAGATCCCACATGCCGCGGAGCGGCTGGGCCCTTGAGCCATGGCCGCTGAGCCTGCGCGTCCGGAGCCTGTGCTCCGCAATGGGAGAGGCCACAACAGTGAGAGGCCCGCGTACCGCAAAAACAAACAAACAAACAACAACAACAAACAAAAAAAACCACAAAAAAACCAAAAAGGAGCCCTCAGTACAAGTGCTTCTAAAAGAGAAGATTCTTGGGAATCGACAACTTCTAACACTTAACTATATTGCATAAATACCTCCATCCCCCAAGAGTATATTCTTAATTTTCTCCTCCTAAGGGCATAGTAGAGGGAAGATAAACCAACACAATAGGCCTAATCTCATAAGTATTTGTCTACCCTGGGTTAACTTCTTGAGTTTCAATACCTATGAAGCTGACAGTGCCTCTGGTTCATTGTCATTGTTGACAAAGGCTGCTCACTGTGTTCCTCGGGTTTAAAGAACAAATGTTTTTAGAAACATGTACCTAGAAAACTATTCCTTTTAAATTCTCTGAAAAAAATGATTCAAGCAGAATATAAATCATGTTCTACAACGAACTCTTGCCAGCAGTAGTCCCAAGTGGCAGAAAGCTCTGTTTAAAAGAATAATCCAGGTCTCATTTTTGTAATAAAATATAGTCTGGGAAGTCCAGCTGGCTCAGTTATTCGCTATTGTTTGGCTCTCACTGCCATCTACACCTTTGAGAAGGACCTTCCCCCTTTCTTTCCCAGAATTCTCACATTATATTTCCTCTCTTACGTAAATAAAAAATAAAATACAGTTACTACCCATGCAACACTTCCGAGAGCTAAAGCCAGTGGGAGCGTTGACTGTCATAAAATTGAAAGTCTAGGGTGCCCTATCTCATTTAAGGGTGCCCTATCTCATTTACGATGCTTTCCCTCCACACGCCTTTCAAAGGAGTGGGGTTAGGCTCTGGGCTGAGACTCTGTGACATTCATAATTGCTTTTCCCTCCAATACCCTTTCATCAGTAAGTGAGAATGGCAGTATATCTCACCTCCTGATGAGTTTTTCAAATGAAAATGAAGAAAGAAACGTCCAGTTACATTCATGGCTGGAAAGAGGAAACATTTTTGGCTTTTAAAATTTTTTCTGAATGTCTTCTGAATTGAAATATCTTTAGTACAGTGTACAAATGGCAACCTCCTAGAAAGGTGTGTTAAAAATCAGAAAAAAAATTCCTCAGGAGAAGGCTTGTCTTGCAAATCCCAAAATAAACCTTTATCATTAAAATCAGTTGAACCTTTGAGACCTAACAACATTATAAAAACTGTTGCCCTTTAAGATTATTCTTTTGATCTGCTAAGCAGTTTTCGTTATATGTTTATCAAATTACTTTGCTGATAGGAAAATCTGCGCTCTTCAAAAGTGCAGTGTCTTTATCAAAACAAAAACGATTCTTCAGCAAATTAAATGTGGAGTTTCTTCCTTACACAGTTATTAGTATCAGTACCAGTATAATTTTTTATCCTGCTAACATTTATTGAATATATCTATATTCTGCCTACATTGCTGCATTCACTTATTTAAACATGAGACAACCCTGATATAGATATTTTATTATTAATCCCATAAAATAGATGAAAAAGAAAGGGCAAATTATCTGGCAAGGCCATACAGCTATTAAGTGATGTAGCTCTTAATTGCCATGTTATACTGACCTCCTAGGAAAAAAAAAATTAATGTATTTTAAAAATCTATTTGAACACTGATAAAACATCTGAATTTAGTATATATGAAATGTGGGTTTTTTAGGGTGCCATGCAATAGAATTGCTTATCCTAATGAAAAAAATCTAAAACATAGGTAATAGGAATGAAAACTAGGTTAAGCTAAAGGCATGCATAATCGTGGAACATGATAATTGGATCTTAAATAATATTGAGTTGTAATATTTTGAGCAAAGAAGGTAAGACTTCCACTTTGCCAATATAGATTGCATACCCCAAGAACACCGTATTTAATTTTGGTTTCCAGATTTGAAAGGGATACAGGGAAGCCATGCCAAACTGTAGCCAGTTTGATTTACTGGTTAGGAACGTGGGCTCTGGAATCTGATACCTGGGTTCAAACCCAAGCTCTTCTATTTACTAGCCATGACTTTCAGCAAGTTTCTTCACCTCTCAGTGCCCCTGTTCTCTCACCTGGACAATAGGCATGATATTAATGATAATGATAATAATAATAGTAACAGCAAATTTTACCGGAGTTGTTGGGAGGACTTAATGAAATCAACCATTAGTAAGATAAGTACTCAATGAATATTAACTATTAATTTATTCAAAGGAGAAAGTAACAGAGGAACAGAATTTAAAGAAGGAGAAGAACTCAATTTCCATGGCCTCCAGAGTCACAGACTTTTAAATCATTGGGTAGAAATTAAAGTAAAATAGATTCTGTTTCAAAAGAGAAATGACTTTGTGAAAGTGAGAGCTTTCCAAAAACAGAATGGGCTTTTCACAATTATATATTTACTTAGACATATTGTAGGGAGACTCAAAGATTCTTGGTCAAAATCATCTTTTGAGCTTCCTTCAAAGTTTGAGATTCTATAAAAATAAAATTGACTTTAGAAAATCATATGAAGCAATTGTTCGTCCTTACTACAGAAGTCTGATTATAGAAGGAAACCAGTCGACAATTTCAAACTGCTTCATTGTCGAAGTCAAAAATTTTCTAAAATTTCTAGCCCACATTGATCCTTCAATTCTCTAGGCCACCAGAATTCTTGAAAATAAAACATGTTTACACTTGGAAAATATGCAGTTTAAAATTGTCTTTAGCTCTTTCAACTCTTTTTGTTTAATGTCAAACCAATTACTAATTCTGGGAAACTAAGTATCATATATTATATAGTTCTTTCACACTTTATTATAGTACTTACCACATTGATAGAGAAAGAAGCAAATGCCCAACAAATAGTGCTTTTCTGTTCAAACCTAAAGCATACCATTAACAGAAATCTCAATATAAATTCAAGAAGCTTGTTTTGAATAGCTGCACTTTACTTGGATAACCAAAAGCTAGAGAATGACATTATCAAGGAATTTTATAAATAAAGATATGTCTAAGTCTTCAACATTGGCACAAATAATAGCTTCAATAGATTTACTTGTAGATAGATCACTTAAAGATAAAAAAGAACATTTTGAGAAATGTTCCATTTTAAGAAAGCTGTAAGATTTATCAGTAATAATTTTTCCTACACCAGAAGCATAATCTATGTAGTTTTATTAAAAATTAAACTTCATAGAGTTACAAACTTTTAGTTATAAGATGAATAAGTTCTAAGGATCTAGTGTACAGCATGGTGACTACAGTTAATAATACTGTATTGTATACTTGAAATTTGCTGAGAGTAGATCTCAAAAGTTCACACCAGAAAAAAAAAAAAGAGGAAACTATGTGAAATGATAGATGTGTTAATTCACTTGTACACTTTAAATACATGCAATTTCATTTGCCAATTATACTTCAATTAAAAAAATTAAACTTTATAAAAAATGTGCACTATAGAATGCTTAGAGTATTATATATTTGTTGCACAACAGTTATTTCAGTATTTTAATAATTGTTTTCTTCATTTTTATCAATCATATGTAAAGAACTATTAATTCAGTTGGTATAATAGAGTGATTATATTTAACTCATTCTGTTGATGTCTTTGGTTATTTCTTTACATAAATTAAAGTCACTTTCTGTTTATGACCCCTGTCCTACAGAAGTAAAATCAAATTTTAAATATACCTTCTTTTACTTCCAAAAAAATGGAGAAAGGACTCTTAATACTCTAACTTCAGAAGCCTGTTAGAACTCCTGAAACTTTGAAAAGTAACTCTACTTTGAATTACAAAGAAACAGATTTTCTCAGTTTTAATTTAGTACAACATAAAGGCAAAAGAATGCATAACTAATTATACTAACAAATTATTATATTTTTCTCTCATCTGTTATAGCTAAAGAGAGAGAGAGGAAGAGAGAACAATTCCAGATAAATCAAGATATTAACCTTTTTAAAAAAACTTAAGACCAAATCCTTAGAAGTACTGAACTCTCCAAAAAAAAAGTATAACAATATAAGTTTTTGAGTCAGAATGCCTGGATTTGAATCCAGGATATATCAGTTAAGCAAACTTTAGCAAATTATGTACTCTCTCTAAATCTGTTTTCCCACCCATAAAAAGGGTTTAACAATATTATTTATCCTTATAAAACTATAATCCTGGGCTTCCCTGGTGGTGCAGTGGTTGAGAGTCCACCTGTCGATGCAGGGGACACGGGTTCGTGCCCCGGTCCGGGAAGATCCCACATGCCGCGGAGCGGCTGGGCCCGTGAGCCATGGCCGCTGAGCCTGCGCGTCCGGAGCCTGTGCTACGCAACGGGAGAGGCCACAACAGTGAGAGGCCCGCATACCGCAGAAAGAAAACAAAAACAAAATCAAAACAAAAAAACCCTATAATCCTTTAATAATATAAATCATCTAAATCTTTTTGAATTTATGCTTGGCATATAGTAAGCACTTTGCAAATGTTTTAAATCAGTATTTTCATTAGTAGCACATCTGTTTACTCATAGTCCATTTTTATGATAATAGCCCTGGACAGGCATGCAAGCCATTTAAAGAACAGAATATAAAGCAGTTTTTCTCTACCAAGGGCTTTCTCGGTGCCCTAATGCTCTACAGAATGTGTTAGCCCCACAATGGGAAAAGAACAGAACCCAGAGGTTCCACTGACTGTGGCCCTCTTCCCTGTGTGGCAGCCATGGCTAGCTGGAAGTCGGGATTATATATGGCCATGTGTCTAATGCTCTACAATTATACGTTCTAGAACCATGATACAGAATAAATTGAACCAGGACGTAGGAGACGGAGATCCACATAATACTGATGTCTAAATCAATGGCCTCCAAAACTGGGGGAACAACATTTTGAACATGCACCTTGAAATAAATATATAATTTATGGATAAGATTTACCGTACTGACAAAGTACATTATAAAACATTCTGAAGAAAAAATTAACAGCAGGTCTGAACCTTTCTCCAAATACTGTTTCCCTGGAAACATTTTGAGTTAGGATAAACAGGGAGTGCCAGCTGTGTTACCAACCAGCATTGATTATTATTGATGGAAAGCATCTGGACCTGGAGGATGCTGAGTGACCTCAGCTTCCTGATGCACTGTGTTCTAGCAACTGAGGGCATCCCTTGAGGAGACTTGGACTGTTACCAAGAGACTGGTTCCTGTGGAGCATGAGCCTTCCCAAGGCAAGGTAGTCCTTGTGTATCCATATGGTCTCATCTTAAAACTGAGTTACTACGTTCAGGTAAGGGAGAGAAGGTGGAAAATGGTTACTGTGCATCTAGAGGGAGCCCTACTGAAGAAGCACCTGACATTATCCTGTTGACATTCCATGTTTCCTGTCCTGTATCCCTCTACTAAACCAAGTGAACCTGATGCCAGACAATAGCCTATTGTGTCATATTAGTGTGAGTGTCAAGACAAAATCACAGGTCCACTCTGTAATCATGCAGACATATACATACACAAAAATATATTATTTATTTACATCCTTTGACCTAATGAATTATTTTAAGCACCATACATTTGAGTATACTGCTTGGGTCAACATACTTTTCAGAGTATTTGGGGTAAATTCTTTGTAAAAACTTGGGATGCTATCTCTCTTCCCTTTGTGATTTTCTGGTGTTTCTGACAGATCCTTGTCTTTGGGTCTTATAAATCTTTGGCCGTCTCTGCAAATATTAGTAAACTAGTAACTCCACTGTTACAAACTCTGCAGCAGCAAGACATAATGAATTCCTGAAAATTCAAACACTAAATATCTTCTTGAAGATCTTCAGTTCCTACTCACTTTCTTTTAGAGCTTTTCAGGATATAACTATAGGGGGCTTTAGAAACTACAACACTGTGGGAGAAGTAACTCTGTCTTTCCATTTTAATATACTTTTATGCTAGTTTTGTTAAAACATGCTATGTCGAAAATAGAACTATTTATTCCACTCTTGACACTACCCTCAATTCCAAGTAACCAAATAATTTTACCATTTCCTGTGAAAATTTCTATAGATTTCTCTTTTATTACCCCATTTTTAGGCACACATAGCTTTAAAAACATTTGTTTAAACTTACCCTGATACGTGTAACATCAGCAGCATGTAGAAGACCAAGAAGAGATTATGAGTGTACCAGAAGATGTCATAGTTAGAAACTCTGAAAAAACAAATAACTTAATTGCAATTCCACTTTACACTCCATCTCACTAAAAAAAGTGCATCCTTTCAAATACATGTCACAATTGAAAGTTAAAATATGAGTTTTAACTCATATTTAATATTTTAACTCATATTTAATAATGAGTTCATCTGAGATTTATCTATTAATATCAAAGTATTAACATACCACTGCAGAGAGAACTGACAAAAATTATAAGTAACGCTTTATCATTTTGAAGGTTCTTTGTATTTCAAATAAAGATACATAGAAAGAATTGAAATCAGCTGTTTATATTAAAGTTATTATGATGTAAGGTGAAGGTGCAGGCAATAGTCTGCTAATACGTACTTCTGCTGTCCTTTTTATCAAAATTCTCAATTTGCAAATGACTTCTAAGACAACCGATGTTTCTATCCCAATATATATTTTGAGAGTAGTTCAAAGGAAACTCAGATGGAGATAGACTAAATAAGTGTTCATTAAAATTTTCTCTTATCTTCCTGGACAGTGTATAACTTTAAAGTAACACCTTGTGTGATTGTCCTGGGGGAGGACAAAGAGTCTGAAGAGGAATGGGTATAATAAACACAACCTAGAATGTTTGAGAGAAGTAAAAAGACTAACAGTTATTTTATTTCATATATCTCGGCAGATATTCATGTATTAGAATCTTGGAGGTGGCGGGCAGGTATGCATAAAAGCTTAATGATTCTGATACAACCCGTAGAAACTTTAGAACCCCCAATTTAGGCAAGAGCTAATAGAGTCACATTTACATGGGTCACAGTTTTTGCTATCATAAACAATATCATTAGCATCCTTGTAACATATGCCTTTTTGCACAGATCTGCTTCTTTTTGAATCTAAATTTCTAGAAGTGGAATTATGACATCAGAGGACACACATTTTGTAAGGCTTTTGATACACATTACCTACTGCTCTCTGAAACATGTTTATAAATTACAAACCCAATCATAGTGCAGGAGGGCCTGTTTCCCCAAACCCAGACTCCACTTTATACATCTTCAGTATTTTGTATAAGTGGAATTAGGTATTATTTCATTTTTGTGTTACTCACTTTGTATTCTCCTGTGACTCATCTGTTCATAATAATTACCCATTTCTATAGCATATTTCTTAACTGTTGCGGGTTAAACTATTCAAATTTAAGAATGTACTACTTCCATATGAGTGTAATAATTTTTGCAATAGCATGTTTATTTTTCAGTTTTTATACTGTATATTGACATTCAGGAGTTTTAGTTTTCATATTTTTATGTAGCCAAATATTTCCTATATTTTTCCTTGTCCATTATGAGAGCTGATAAAATATCCACTTAAAGTTTCTTCTAAATCTTTAGTGGTATAATTTTTTACAGTAAACTGTAATTTATCTAGAATTTAATTCACTTAAGCCTTACCTTCCTCATAAGTTTATAATGGCACCTTTATTATTTAGCAGGTTCTTACATATAGCGAAGTCTTTTACAGTGCTTTCTGTCTACTATCATTTAATTCAATGTCTTGGTCATTTTTGCAAGTAAGTCCTATTCTGGTTGTTGTTTTTTTCATTGAAGTATGGTTGACTTACAATATTATATTAGTTTCAGGTGTACAATATAGTAATTCCCTATCCTGTTTTAAGTTACTGAAGCATAATCATTTTAATATTTAGTAAGCCACACCCCGCCTCCTTTTATTCCACTTTGGAACATGTATCTGGAAAGTCTCCATACACAATTCCTTACAACCCAGAATATTTGACTGAAAGAAAGAGATTTTTCAAAAACAGGAAATGATATATAGAAATGCCTCTCTATTTCCCTCTTAGTTACACAGAACAGTCCAGTAACCAGAATATTGCATTGGCTAAACATTCGGGTTACTCGAGATGTTTTCTACCCATGAAAATGAAGATAATCTTAAGGAAGTCTAAATAATCTGACCAAGAAACATCAAAATAATGGCTGTGACACTCACCGTATTGCATATGTCGAAGCTGTAATCATCAGGAAGAGCACCAATACCATGCAGACCCCTGTCAGGCCAGGAACTATAAAAACGTACATAAGTATGTTTAACTTAAGTCATGCTGAGAAAAAATGTACAAAAAGTTATTACCTTAAAATTCAAAGTACTAGGCTGATCTGTGGGAAGCCCAATTCAAATTGTATGTCTCCTTGTATGTTCCCTCTTTAAAAAGCCTTGTTTGAATTAGCATAAGTTTCAAGGTATTTAGGACAAAGCAGAGTCTTTTCCACCTTTAACAGAAGAGTCCATTTTGGTATTTTCAAATATTCTACTCAGAATGGTGAATATGTGCATACTTTTATAGGGACATACTATAACTAAAGTCAATAATTAATACAACAGGACAGGGTTGACATTCAACTCCCTTGTTGTTTTGGTTTTCTCCACCATAGTACTAAACCCTCCTTACTCTCACCTCCCCGCTTTTACGGAACTAGTAGCTCCTTCAGTTTCAATGACAAATAATTTCTTTTGGGCTTCACTAACTAGAATAATTTTCAAGAAAAAAATAAACAAAACCTGAACCTTTCTAAAAACTGCAACTTCGAGTGTAGAACAAAAAATGGTGAATTTGAAGAAAAAAGTTACAGTGTTGATGTTTTAAGAACACTTGCAGACATATTTCCCCTCAGAATGGAAAACATTTTGAAATCAGTGCTTCTGGTAGTACATAACATTTTGTAAAGTGTGTAAACATGTCAATTTTCAAAATTAATACTGACACAATAGATTGCTACAAATCTAGTGTTAGCTCATACAGCACGTACAAGATGAATAGGTGATATGCTTTATCAAAGAGTGAAAATCACAATAGCCTCATTTCTTATTATCTTATTACTACCAAATAAAATATTCTGTCTATAAGTCACCTTTATTTACTCTTATAATCATACAAGCAACAAAAAGTACTAAATGACCTAGCTGAGAGATTCCATCTTAAATCTTTGTAGAAAAGGTATTGAAACAATTCTGCCTCCAAAAGTATAGACATCCCCCCACTCTTCCTCTTGACAAGGAACCGCCTATGAAACAGAAGGACCATCAGGGACTATAAGCCACCAGCAGAAGCAAACGAGCTGGGGACAATATAAGAGCAACAGGGATGTGCACCATTAGGATCACAGAGGGTTTAGAATCATTAGAAAATAACATTAGAGATCCCAGTACAATAGAAATGAGTTTCCACTTGTAAAGGGACACAGGAGAAATAAGGGAGTTGGTCTTTGGAACTTAATACTGGAGTATGCTCTCCTTTCACTCTTCCCAATACACAAATTTGGAAGCCTAACAATCCTTGCCTTTCCCAGATGTGCCTAATCGAAATCATCTCTTCTCTACACTTCTTTCGTAGGGTACTCCCTTTCCCATTGCCCCAGGTGAGTACTTACTTCCTAGGGGGTAAGAGAAGAACAAGATAACTACACTAGTTCACAGGAAAGGACAAATAGCGCAGAAAACTACTGTTTAAAAAGAACAGCATGTCTACAAAATAACCAAGCTTTTCCACTCTCAAGAATATACCCCCTCAAAACACAAACATATATTCACCCCAAACTTGTTCAAAAATGTGCATAACCGTTTTATTTTTAATACTCAAGGCCTGTAAACAATTCAAATTTCCATCAACAGATGAATGGATAAATAATTGTTTATCTGTACCTGGAAAATTAACCAGCAGTTTAAAAAGAAAGAACTGCTGATACACACCTATGCATATATGACAACTCAGATGAATCATAAAATTTATTAGACTTAGTGAAAAAAGCCAGACTGCCCTCCCCCACCAAAACAACCTGAAAAAACATAAGCTCCATGATTTCTTTTATACAACATTCTAGAAAATTCAGAGCATTCTTTAGTGATAGAAAGCAGATCTGTAGTTAGGAGGGGTAGAGAGCAGGACAGAATGATGGACGTATTTGTTATCTTGATTTTGATCATGGTTTCACATGTGTATACATATATCAAAACCAATCAGGTAGCATGCTTTACATATGTATAATTCAGAGTGCTTCAATTGTAACTGAATAAATTTAAAGAAAAAAAAAAGGAGGTCTGTCTCTCTGGCTTCAACTAATTTCACTTAAAATGTAAAATTTCTGGTTGGAGAGGCCTTTCCAGTAATTTTATTGAGGCTTCATGAATGTCTACTGAGTCTACACACAAGGTTTCCTATGTAGTCCTGAACATGCCAAGATTAGTTACAGAATGTCTGCAAATCACTTCATCAGGACACCTGAAAAAACAGAGTATGTTTAGAACAAAGTTATAATTTCCAAAGGGTATTATTGAAACATTAATTCCTTGAGGTATTAATTTCTATTACTCAAAAATGTTATAACCATTCCTTGAAGAATCACAGGGCACATTAATGTAAAGCTTCTGAGAAGTACTAAAGTCAAGAATCCAGTGTAAAATTGAACAGATACTTCCTCAAACATTTAATTAGAGCACATCTTTTAGAGCAGAGCATGGAAAACATACTGGAAAGACTTAGAGAGGGTGAAATAGTTGACCTCAGTCATTTGACTTCAACATGAAGTAGAGGTCCCAGACAGCCTGGGGTATGTATATATATTCTGGGATTGCGGTCCTGTTACTGTCCCTTAGGCCAAACCCCTAGCTCACTGAATCTCATCTGTAAACTGAGGATCAATTCAATGCTTCTTAAGGTTCTTTCAGATTTATGAAGTTAACTTTTTTATCTAAAGAATTCATTTTTCCTTTCTGTCTCCCAGAAGTACAAAAGGATCAGAGTTTGTAAATTATAGAGTAATAGACTTCAGAGCAATGAAGAAGAAAAACTGACTTATAATTAGCAATGAAAAAAATTGCAATTATGGTGGTCAAAAAAAAAGGGTGGGATGGGTAACTTAAAAAACAAAGGGGATTCTGGGGGGGAGATAAATTAGGGGTTTGGGATCAACATATACACACTACTATACATATTGAATAAAATAGGTAAACAACAAAGACCTATTGTAGAGCACAAAGAACTATACTCGATATCTTGTAGTAACCTATAATGGAAAAGAATCTGAAAAAGAATATACGTGTATACGTATGTATAACTGAATCACTTTGTTGTCTACTTGAAACTAACATAACATTGTAAATTAACTATACTTCAGTAAAAAAAAGAAAAAAAGCTATGGTTTTCTTTACTGGAATTAAACAAACAGGTTGGCCAACCAATCATCTGGAATGTTGCAGAGAATATCTATGCAACAAGTAGTAGAGTTTAAAAATAAATGACTTTTATCCATTCAGTGACTATTTTCTAGGCATCTGTACTGTACTGTTAAGTGCTAGAGGAAAAAATGAATCCTGCTCTAAAAGAAATCCCAGTCCAGTGTGGGAGACAGCGTAAGCAGGCAATTGCAACATAGGGTATTAAGTGCTGAAAGAATGCTAAGCATTGAGTGTTTTCGAGGTACATCAAAGGGCATCCTAACTTAGCGCTGGATGACAGCGCAGCCAAGTCCCAATAAATTAGCCTCTATTATCACACATATTCCAAGAGTCAGGAAGCACAGGTTAGAAATTATTGCGCTAGTCTAAGCTCACTGGGGAAAGTTACTTGCCAAAGTGAAGTACACTGTGAACTCTCAGTCTTCAAGTTATGAAGCAAAACCTATATTTGTTTCCTTAGGAAAAAACATGCTTGTTATGCTTACTCTTATTACTCTTTTATCTATGCATATTAGGTTAATTAATTAGTAGCCCTTCAAATGAATAACTGTACTATATTGCCATTTCTAGATGAAACTGAAAGATCATTTTCATCCATACCCAGATATAGTCAGAAATATACCATCTTGTATTCATTACCCTGTTTTTACAAACATAATTGGAGACAAAATTGTATTTATTTGTGAGGGATTTTCTAATTAAAATTAGATACTGTGCATTTTATTCTCATCATACAAGTACTACCAAATTTGGAGATATGTAGTAAGCATTATAAAATGTTTGAATAATTCAATCTATTAAACTTATTTTATTCTATAAATTCTTAATTGAAATGTCTTTAACATTTCTTATTTAGTGAGTCTGAATCCCATATTTTATGTCACTTGTGCTGCCACAGGCTTTATTTTCTACAAGACAACCTTATTTCTTAGGCCTAGGTTACACGGAAAAACTTTTAAAGACAGAGAGAGAAAAGACTCTATGTAACATTAAACAAATTAAAATTCAAGAACTATATCAACTAATAGAAAATATGCTTTATCATCAGAACATCTAAAAACATGCATGCCTTTCTTCATCAGGAACTTTATTCTTCCTAGGTATTGTGCCTGCCAATATTCAAAGATAGCTGTGAAATAGACTCAGTCAGAGATGTATTCATAACACAAAGTTGGACTAAGTGAATTCAAAGTTGGACTAAGTGAACAGTGTCACTCATCCCATTACCATCCTTAGATTCTGCTTTGCTCTCTCACTTGCTACTATTCAGTGGGGTCGACCAGATGCCTGAGGAGCTCTAGCCTCATACTTAAGGGGAGGGTCTGTGTCCCTGTGAAGTAGATGGCACCTGATGGCAAGCACAGTACTTCTTTCATGAAATTTTTTGGAACTAGGCCACTACAGTGATGCTGACATGCTGATTTTGGATAATTCAAGTTGTTTGTATTGACAGAAATGCCACACAAAATATTTTCTCTGCATGCCCTACGGACATCCCTTTTCCACCCTGGAGAAGCTCACCTTTAAGTGGAAGACACAGTATATGTAAGGTAATAATTATTCTACAGTATATGCAAGGAAATAAATTATTCATAGTATTTTCACTATGTATCTTTAGGCACCCAGGGCAAGAAGAGACCAGCTCTACTTAGTGAAATTTGGCAGAAATCTGTGCATGATAGGCATGGCAACTGAGACTTAAAGGATAGGCAAGAGTTGACCAGGTGATAAAAAGAGAGTAAGAGAGGAGGTAAAAGGTAGGTAGTGGTGAGAAGGTATGCTCAAATGTATATATGAGATGTGTATAAATGAGATGCTCACTAAAGGGTAAAACAGTAGTGGAAAGGTTAATAAAGCATATTGGCAGGTCCCAACCTGGACTCTCTCTAGGCTGGAATCAGGAATTTGTGTTTTTAAGTATCATCTTTACCTAGCCCAATACACTCATGGGAACTACTGGGAAAGAACATAGGATGATGGTGTTTCAAGCTAGGTGGAGAGATCACCTACTTATAAAGAAGTATTAATTTTACTACGTTTCTTAATGTAATATCTTTGTCATATAAGAAATCTCCTTATATCTTTGTAAACTAAACTTTTTTAAGCATTTCAAATGTTCCAAGTCTTCAGCTATACTCTGTGCTGAACAAGATAATATTAAAACAAAATTCTTGTTTATTTCTCTTAAAATGATTCATATGAACCAAAAAATACATTGATTCATACATTGTTTTGTTTTTCTGCTTTTTCTCCCTTCTACTTCTCACCCAATTCTTAAGGCTTAAATAAAAACATGCTTTCAATGAGCAAATCTGTAAACAAAACTAAATTGTGTTCCTAAAGAGAAAACTGAAATGAGTACTTTGCAAATGGCAAGCATCATACATTGATAGGCAGAAAACATATATATATATATTCAATCTAAATATGTAGTTGCGACGTGGAGGGAAAGAACACCCCAATTATTCTTATTTTCACCATAAAATTGATTCAAAAGAAAAACAATGCATTTGACAGAGCCATGCCTCAGTCCCATATGCAATTCTGATCCTTAATAAGGGAGTACAGCCAAGCCTTTATGATAGACCATCTCCGCTACACAATCATCCTTGTCCCCGAAATACAAGTTAAAAATCCTTCAAGGGCTTCCCTGGTGGCGCAGTGGTTGGGAGTCTGCCTGCCTATGCAGGGGACACGGGTTCGTGCCCCGGTCCGGGAGGATCCCACATGCCGCGGGGCGGCTGGGCCCGTGAGCCATGGCCGCTGAGCCTGCGCATCCGGAGCCTGTCCTCCGCAAGGGGAGAGGCCGCAACAGTGAGAGGCCCACGTACCACAAAAAAAAAAGAAAATCCCTCAAATACAGTTTCTTTTTCATTATTATAAGTGTAAGGTTGAGAAAAAGAAGAAAATAGTAAGAACTGTACTAACATCAGGGCAAAATTTTGAGATATTCAAGTGTGCTTTAACAAATGAATAGTCTATACTGAGATTTCATGGACAATATGTTTGAGAAGGAAAAGTAAATTAGAAATGAGAAAGAAGACATTTCAAGAAAGATAACTTATTTTAATGACTGTTTCTCCTCTTTTTCCATGGGTTTTAAGATCACAAAATATCCTACTAAATTACTGAATTAGAAGAACTACACTGACACTCAGAGTGCTTGGTGTTTCTTTCTAACCCTTGAGGACAGAGAACTGGTCCATATGTATTATCTCCAATAGTACTTGCCAAAGCAGTGGGCACATAGCAGGCCCTCAACAAGCATAAGGCATTATGTTATTTTCTTTGAAAGAATATATGAAAGGCAAATGCATTTGCTTACTTTTACTCTTCATTCATCTGAACCCTGACTGTTTGCCCTGTCCCTCTGTTTTCATTGCAACTGTATGCTTGAACTCCTAATCATTTGTTCTCATATGCAAATTTTCCATGTTATATTTTAGCATATATCTAAATGCTGTGTAATTTGATGATGCTTATTTTCCAAGATTTCCCTGAATCTTCAGAAGCAGAAATGAGTAACAACTTACCAGTTGTGAAGAGAAGTTTCCTAGGATCCTGATAAAAAGGAAAAAAAAAAATTGACTGAAAAATAGAACACCGATAGCATAAAATTCTGCAATGAGTCTGAGAGAGATAAGAGCCATGTATTAGGTATGTAAGAGACTGTTCTCCCAATGGAAATAAGATGCAATTGAATTTCATAATGTTTTTACGATATCACAGGAGATTATAATACATACAAAACCCAAATCCAAGAAGTTTAGCTATCTGAAAAAGGAAGAATATTGTATGAAGAGTCAGAAAGCCTAGGCTTTCATCTTCATGGCCAGTTATAAGCTATTATAAGTTAGTGGCAGTGGCCTGAAGCCCACCCTTTGACCATTTGGGGGCTCAATACCTTACCTATATTGTGGAAACGTTAATATATACTTTATCTACCACAACTGCCAAACTGCACCTAACGAGTGTCAAGACAGTGAGAATCAAAAGTGATAAAATATGTAGGGGGGGTTGTACTGTGTAAATTCAGTACAGAGAATACTAACTGAGAACTAAAATGTTTCAAAGGCTACTGTAAAAATAAGTGATGATATTCAAATAAGGAAGACAGGTTCCTGCTACTCAGAAATATAACACATTAATATGGTTATTGTAATATTTCCTTTAAACTACATTCTTGTGGTATAATGGACTGAAGTCAACTCCCTTTCTGTCTTCTGGAAAACTTTAGATCAATTCCCAGTAGAATATGGATTAATTTTTCATCCTAAGGGTGCCTAATATTGCACAACTTCTGAATTTCTTTCCTCATGCCTCCATTGAATCTGGGGTCAGGCCAGGCTATATACAAAGTAGGAAGCCATTTATACGATACAATTTTAGGGGTCTTGAACAAGGACCATTTGCCCAAGAATAGCTCCTCATCCAGTTTAGGTCAAATGAATTCTACCATTGATGTTAGAAACATGACTAAAGGCTAATCTAGAGTAACCTAATACACAAAAAATTAGTAAAAATACAAGATGGGCTGAACAAAGTGGTAATACCAGAAATATGAATAAATAACTATGGAAACTCAGAAGATGGAACAATTAATATTGCCAGGGAATGAAGATGGAATAGAAGAAGAGTAAGAGACTGTTTCACAGGTGACAAGATGAGGCCAACTGAGCTAGGCCGTCAGGAATGCACCACCATCACAAACTGGAGGATGGAGGGGGTCATTGGAGATGTGGAGAAGACAGGATGAAAGCACAGAGCAGAACAATAAGGTGCATGTCATAAACCCATCATTTCCAGAGACAATTCACAGAATATAACCGTTTATATATGTAATATGTGTGTGTGTGTGTGTTTGTATATGTGTGTATTTTTTCGTTTTCATCTAGTACATAGCCTGGTACCGTCCAGGTACCCAAAAATATTTATTACAAGAAAGAAGAGAGGGAGGGGAAAAAAAGGAAGATATGAAGGAAGAAAAGGAAGGAAGGAAGGGGGGAAAAGGGAAAATGTAAATTAAAATGAGTTAGCATTTTTCATCCATCAGATCAGCAACGTTTTTTTACAAACAAGTGAAGTGTAGAAATAAGCATTCTGATAAAATTGGTAGAGTGTATCAAGCGGTGAAGCTTTTTTGGAAGGTAATTTGTCCATCAAAACTAATGATGTGCATAACTTTGAAACCAAAATTCTACTTCCATGAATCTGCCTAGCAGAAGTGTACAAAAAAATAAATTTATTGGCATGCAGTTCATGACAAAAACTCGGAATCAAGCTAAACATCTGTGAATAAGGAAAAGGCTAAAAATAAATTATGGTGTATTCATATGAAGAGGATGAGGTAGATGTATACTTTCTGATACAGCAAGCCACAATACATATATTTACAAATCGCTGAAGAATATATATCATAAAATACCACTCAAAATATAAGAAAACATAAAATCATTCACTGCGGCTAGTTTTGGAAGAGAAGCTTTTGCTTTTCATTTACTTGGGAGTTTTAAAATATTTTCCATGGAGCCTATATCTCTCTTAAAGTGAAATAAATTTAATAACTAGAAATCTTAAAATGACTAAAATATTGGAATATTAAGCAAAAGTATATTGTAATGAAATGATAAGATTATTGTAGTTATCGAAGACATGAATTTAGAAAGCAAAAGAGAGAAGCAAAGAAGGAAAAGATAAAAAAGGAAACTGCATGGCGGGAGTAAGACACAAGTAACCCCATGTGATTTGGGCAGAGGAGGAGAGAGGAATGAGAGAAGTGATGGGAGACAGGGAGAGATGGAAGCTTTGCTGTGAAATCATTACATGTGAAGAGCTTCCACCGGCATGCTAAGGAGCTAGATTTTTCCATGGTTCTTAATGTTAGGCGCACTCTACAATCACTAGTGAGCTTTTTAAAAATATTAGTGCCTGGCCCTAACCGAGATCAATGAAATTACATTGGTGTTTTAAAAATACTGGTACAGTTATGGGATTTATCCAGGGCTGCTTGTTATTTTGGTTTCGTGATTTATATCTATGCTTGTTTGTTGTTACTTTGACCTCTGTTTTGTTTTGGGAGGGAGGTCAAGCACATGGTCACAGCAGTATTAATCTAGAGAACTCTGGTGATATGTAAGGGGAAGATGGAGAACAATCCATTAAGTCAGTACCGCACTTAGCAGAACGGGGTGGGGTTCTGATCTCACGGGACCCTGAACATTTCGGTGTTGATGCAGTCTTGGCTTTGGGAATCAGAGGCAGCCTGAGGACACGATGAAAATGCCGAGCAACACACACCTAACTAGGGCTGTACGTGTGTTGTTCATTGGTCCAGCCCAGCACCCTGTACATATAATTTCATTTCATGGGCAGCTTCACACGGAGAAAAGCACCCCTAAGTTAGATACTGCCCACTATAGAATTCAGCTCAAGGTCACCTACTATAAGGATTAAAAACAAAATAAAACAGAGTAAAGCATTAAAACTCAATAATATTTTTAAGTCAAATCAACTGATGGTCCAGGATCCTCAAATAGTCAACCTTCTTTTCTGCCTTTTTTCCCCCAAAGCACTGTATGAGTTACGGAAGGAGTTTTACCCTGTAATGGCACTGTCAACAGTCTCCACTGAGCGACAGGAATTAGACAAAAGCTGTTGGGAGGCAGAAGGCAGACCTGAGTGGCAACTTTCTGAACATTGCAGAATATAAAAAGTAGACGCTCTCTGAACTTCCATTTTTGGCGGGAGAGACTGTGAAATAGTAATTACCTCTATTTCCTACTGAAAAGAATAAAACTCAACTTGACAAGTGCATTTTAAAAGCACTGAAAAGGAGCAGCAAGGTACAAATTTTCTATGAAAATCACAGACCCTTACTAGTCATCTCACGACAAGTGAAAGGAAAATGAGAAGACAGAGACCACCCACCTCATCTCGGTATCTTGCTGCGTTCAGTTCAACAAAATCCTCATGGTAGTTCACTGAGAAGTTGAGGGCATTCACCAGGTGGGCGGCCACGTGCACACCTATAGAATCACACCAATCACTGGGATTTTCACATACGCTCTATAAGAGGGAGTCAGTTCCTCTCCTTAAGTAAACACAGGTCACAATTTGACAGCTTTGTATGCAATAAAATGTTCAATTAAAAGGGAAGTTTTAAAAGCACAAAGAATCTTAATTATAGACAGTTTTAGTATGAGAAATCATGTAAAGAAACAGAATTTTCAAAGGCTGGAATAAAATAACCCTAGTAAGTCAAGAGTTAGAAACACACATACACACACTGGCACACATGCACACACGTTATGTGTATAATAATATGGGAATTATTTGTTCATTTAAGCAGCTTCTGAATACAGTAATCCCCCCTTATTCACTGTTTCACTTTCTGCAGCTTTAGTGACCTGTGGTCAACTGTGGTCTGAAAACATTACGTGGAAAATTCCAGAAATAAACAGTTTATGAGTTTTAAATTGCATGCTGTTCTGAGTGTAATAAAATCTCCACCCATCCCATTCCATCCCACCCGGCATGTGAATCATCCCTCTGCCACGTACATCCTACACATTGGTCACTCAGTAACTGGCTTGGTTATCAGATCAACTTTCCGGGGTATTGCAGTGCTTGTGATCAAGTCGTCCTTGTTTTACTTAATAATGGCCCCAAACTACAAGAGTAGTGATGCTGGCAATTCATTTATGCCAAAGGAAACCGTAAAGTGCTTCCTTTAAATGAAGAGGTGAAAGTTCTCGACTTAATAAGGAAAGGACAAAATTTCGTATGTTGAGGTTGCTAAGATCCTTAGCAAATGAATCGTCTATCCGGGAAAGCGGAAGGAAAAAAGAAATTCATGCTCACTTTGCTGTCACACCTCAAACTGCAACTCATGTTTAGTTAAGATGGAAAAGGCATTAAATTTGTACAATAAGATACTTTGAGAGAGACGAGGGACCAGGTTCATGTAACTTTTGTTACAATTGTTATATTTTATCATTAGTAATTGTTGTTAATCTCTAAGTGTGCCTAATTTATAAATTAAACTTTATCACAGGTATGTTTGTATAGGAAAAAACAGTATATAGGATTCAGTACTGTCCTCAGTTTTACGCATCCACTGGGAGTCTTAGAAAGCATCCCCCCATGGATAAGGGGGAACCGCTGTACTTTAGATTTTCCACATCTTTCACTTTTCCCATAGCTCCAAACCTGTTATATATCTTGTATACTTCACTGACACTCAACCTAAAATATAGGTCCATGAAAAGGCTTTTAACCAGTTAACATTTTTCACAATCCACAGATTCAAGTCATAGTGTTTAAACCCAATAGCAAAAGTGTTGGTAACCACTTCATGGGACAAAAACACAGGAAGATGATGATCAGCATTTAATAACCTACCTACAATGGCACAGTAATGAGTAGTCAACTGACTTAGAGATAAAAGTGTTAGGAAGTTATTAGAGAGTTGAAGACAAATCCATTTCGGCATGGTCAGGGAAAAGAAAATTACCTTGAGAAGCCTGGACAAGAAAGAAGCTAATGACATTTTGCACAGAAATGTAATACCCTCCTCCCTTCCCAGCCTTTCCTTGTAGGTGAAATAAAGTTAACATCAACAGCACATTGTAATGCATGGGAAAGAACAATATTTAATTAGCTAGAGAACCTGTTTTCTTGGCCACATTGCTTGCCTACTAATGCCTCAGTTTACTTCTCTGTAAAATGGTGATGACAGAAATAAGAGACTTAATGAGATAAGTGAACCTACATTGCTTAGGAAACTATTACAATTTACACTGATATATGGAGTGCTGAGATTCAAAAGAAGACATGGCCTGGAAACTAGAAAATTCTATGACCCCTCCAATCTAACATACGACATGTACATAGGTAAGCCAAGAGTTCCAAATTACACACAAAGACAAATGAAAGTGAGAGAGAAGGGCTAGAATGCTAAATAACCTAAAAGTTATTTAAAGGATTAAATTCCTGCCAGTGACCAAATTAGAGGAGGGAAAAGGGTCCCATAAAAAATGGACAGGGCTAGTGGGAAGCAGCTACATAGCACAGGGAGATCAGCTCGGTGCTTTGTGACCACCTAGAGGGGTGGGATAGGGAGGGTGGGAGGGAGACGCAAGAGGGAGGGGGGATATGGGGATATATGTATATGTATAGCTGATTCACTTTGTTATACAGCAGAAACTAACGCAACATTGTAAAGCAATTATACTCCAATAAAGATGTTAAAAAAAAATGGACAGGAAACTGAAAGTGGGTTAACTAACAAGCAAGGACAGGGTTCCAAAGAAATAAACAAAGGGTGTCTAGGTGAGACTCAACTATGGTACAGATATAAAACATTATAGAAGCAAAACTGTCTGTGTCCTATAGCTTCAGCACTTCTAAAATCTATAGGAAAAAAACTCCATTTTAAGTGAAAGGTTTACATGTTCATTACATATTATATGGCTCAAAAGTGCAAGGGCATCCTTAGAGGAATTACCATTCTTTCTGAATTCTCCTGAAAAAAAGTTCTAGGTAACAGCTGTATGAGATACAGCCTTAAGGGATACATTCACCTTCCTTAAAAGGCTTTTTAGGTTAAAAGACTTCAGGGCTTCTAATTTTAGGCAAGAGAAAGCATTGCACTTTGCATGGATTTCCCCATTTAATTCTCATAACAAAACAATGAGGTAGGCAGAATCATCTCTATTTTTTTTTTTTTTTTTTTTTTGGCTGCAACTCTCGGCTTGCAGGATCCCAGTTCCCCAACCAGGGTTCAAACCCGGGCCCCCTGCAGTGGAAGCATGGACTCCTAACCACTGGACTGCCAGGGAATTCCCTCATCCCTATTTTACAGTTAAGAAAACTAAGGTTAAGAAAGGTGACTTACCTAAAGTCAGACCCCTAGTGAGTGGCAGAAGGCAAACCCTCTGGAACACATACTCATTCATGGCAATACTCCACACTATCTGAGTCTTTCAGCTGTTCTCCAACTGAACAGAATATTTGGACACAACTCCCATTTAGAACAAATCAAGTTATGAATGTGCCAGCGTTTCCCGATCCTTCTCCATTTTGACCTTTCACTCTCTCTAGCTGTAATCCAACCCTAACCCTGGCCACACCCTTGGTCCTCATCATATCCTGGACTCTTACTCTATTCCTAGACTTGAGCTATACTGGAGTCTTCAGCCCATCCCTGAGCCTCTCCCCATCTCTCACTTCCAGGGTGGGAACTACCAGTGGGAAGATGTTCAGGGATAAAACACTGGGAAGATGCCTGTTTTAACAATACTTGGCAATTTTTGAAAAGCTTAAAGTTTAATGATTTCTTGGCAATAGCTATAGCAAAACACTTCTGATTCAAAATGGCCATACACAAATATCCAGATCAAATGTCCCAAGTATCAAAACACCTATGTCCTATCAAATAATGAACAGATGAAAATGTCAGGTGCTATGCCACTGAGATAATTTACCCCTGAGGTTGTAAATTATAATAACTAATTCTATCCTAAGAACTTCATAGGCATGTTCTTACTTTAGTCTTAAAACCGTGAGATAGGTGCTACTGTTGATCCATTTTACAGTTAACAACAAACTGAAGGTCAGAGAGATTATGTCACTTGGTAAGGCAGAAGGGCAGCTGGGGATAGATCCTACAAAATCTGTCTCCAGAGTACCTGTACTTAATACATTAATTAATTTCTGTTTCAAAAATTTGAAAAAACGCACAGAATAAAAATTTATTTTAAAATGACTCTTAAAAACCACAAGATTCTCACTTCATATTTTAACTTGGAATTGAGAAGGATAACTTTCCACAAATTTTGACATTTGCTTTTCTGCCCAAGCGTTAATATCAAAGAAACACTTAACAAATATAATTTTGATAGAATCATATTCTGTGAATGTACATTTCACATTCTAATTTTCACACATTTAAGTTTCTATCATATCATTACTTTTAGAGGTTAAAAGCTTTTAATCACTTTCTTCCAATCTTTCTAAATGAAATTACTTACTTTTAGAAAATAATCATTACCAGCTTGGGGGCCAAACTTTGCACATTTATATATATATATATATATATATATAACACCCATTTTCTGTAGCATCACTAGATAAATCTCTTTAAATACACAGAAGAGAAAATTAAGTTATATAATAAGAAAACCATAAACAATAAAAATATCATTCATAAAATGTGCTATTCTAACATAATATTTAACATCTTTTGGTTTTCTCACCTGAGAAAATACAGATAGTCACACCACAGGTTGTATGGAATGTTCTGCTTTTATCCAGCAATCTTCTGGTTCTCCTGCTTGGAACCTAAATAAAAAGCATTTAATATGATAAAAATGATGCAGCAAATAAGATATACGCATAAGTCTTTGTAAATACGGCAGAGGCTTATCAATTAAAAATTGGTGAGATGAAGTAGGCTATATCTAGTCAATGGAACACTCAAATCATTAAAGAGAATGTGAGAAGGCTTATTATTGATATGGAAACGTACACAAGATATATTGTTAGGTAAAAAAAAGTTACAACACATAAACTAAACTATGATCCTGTATTGTTTAAAATTAATGACATTATGTATGTTAACATATCTGCAGGCATTTATCTCAAATAGTGGTTGTTCCGGCAGAGTAACATTTAGGAGAACCATCATTGTTTACTTTGCATATTTCTGGAATGTTTTAATTTTACAATATATACAATTTCCTTTTGTGGTCAAAAAATAAGATTATTTTTAAATAAAGCAATTTTATCTACAGGTTTAAATGCCTGCTTGATCTTACACAGAAATAAAATGTCAAGCATCTTTGAGTACCTATGTTTCACACTGGGGGATAATTCTTTAAGACATTAAATACTGAGAGACTTATGTGGGCACTTTTCATTTCCTGCCATTTATCTTCTCTTTCTTCACACCAAACCAATGGCCAGCCACAGGGATCAAAACCTAGCATTTCGCAATAGTTGGCAACCTACAGAAAGAGTTATTTCCACAAATTACTGCATTAAAAGCAAAGAGTTTCTAAATATAATTATGTGAAAAGGTTGAGAAGTTTTACCACAGTAAATCCACTCACATGAACTTCACAGGACATCAAAATGACCTCATGTTAACAACTCCTTTTAAAATATCAGTATCGATCCAGCAGTGCCTAACTATCTTACTGAAGACAGGAATAAACACACATATATCGCACAAACACACACACACACACACACACACACACACACGAGGATAAGAGAAAACAAAAAACAATTTCAGATGAATTTTAACTTTCAAAGGGCTTTTCTGTTTTCTTAAATCCTTTGTTTTATACTAAATATCATATATGACATCACATCTTAATCAAGAAATCTATTTCAAGCCTTTTACATAGCTCAAAACAGGTATGTGTTTTAAGAAACTAACACCAATACCAGCAGTCATCCTGTATATTAATCAAAGTCCACACAGCTCTAGTTTGCTCACTTGAATTTAATTAAATGAAACTACAAGCTCTCAGTGAAGAATGAGAAGGAGCTCAGAACTGGGGCTGATCTCAGCTCTACCATTCACTAGTCTCAAGGTCGTGGTCAAGTTACTTAAACTCCCTAGGCTTCAGTTTCTTCATCTGCAGTACCCACAGAATCATGTGAGGATTCACAAGTATTCAATATATGTGAATTTTATATATGTTAGCACAGTGCCTGATACTCTGTTATCCTCTGCCCTTACCTACTGTTGTAGAATAGCTCACTGATCACCTTGACATGCGACGTGGTCTTTACTATCATCTTTGAAGAAATCACTCCAGCAGAAAGTCAGACCATGCAAACTAAGTAGGACTAACGTGCCACTTTTACACTTGATTTCTATGCTGGAATCAGTGACGGATTTTTTTTCTTACCTTCTGGGATCCTCGAAGGTAAGCCAGGAGCATCCGGCACATGGGTAAGAGGATAAGGCTGCAGTTGAGGTTAAGAACTGATGCGGAGGCTCTGCTTAGACACAATCCTAGCTGAACAAATAAGGCAAGGGGCAAAACACAGTCAAGGACAAAAGTAAACTACAAGCATGCTGTAGACCTCACCCGGCAGGACTGTGGCAGGTGCCAACTCCTTCAAGAGACCTGAATAACCCTCCACTTTCTCTCTCACCAAAAGAGAAACCGGTCTCTTTCTGCTCCGCACTGCCATAAAACTTAGCCTCTTCTCATTTCTACTAGTGTTCCAATCACCTCACTACATTGTTTCAGTGCAAGGTCAATTTCTTATTGTACCCACCCTGGACTGTTCTGGGTGTTAAGAGTCCTCGAGAGCTTCAGTAGATTCCGTACCTCCACACAGGTGCAGTGTTGAATCCTTTGTTCACTGGTAGGGTACCAGTGAAAACAAAGGTTTTTCATTTGTGTTCTCTCTAGAACACTCTGAGCCTCCCCACAACTCCCTTCCACACCAGCAGCCACCTTTAAGCTCTTCACCTTACTGACTCTACCCATCTTTCAGGGTTCATCTTAAGCACTCCTCCTCTAAAGTTCTCCCCTGACCCATAAAGGTGTGGTACATATATACAATGGAATATTACTCAGTCATAAAAAATGAAATCATGCCATTTGTATCAACGTGGATGGACCTAGATATTATCACACTAAGTGAAGTAAGTCAGAAGGAGAAAGACAAATACCCTATGATATCACTTATATGTGGAATCTAAAATATGACACAAATGAAATTATCTATGAAACAGAAATGGACTCACAGACAGAAAACAGACTTGTGGTTGCCAAGGCAGAGAGGAGTGGGCGAGGGATGGATTGGGAGTTTGGGACTTGCAGATGCAAACTATTATATGTAGAATGGGTAAACAACAAGGTCCTACTGTATAGCACGGGGAACTATACACAGTATCCTGTAATAAAAAATAATGGAAAGGAAGATGGAAAAGAATACATGTATATGTATAACATATATGCATAATGGAACCATTTTGCTATACAGAAGAAATTAACACATTGTAAATCAACTAACAAAATAAATTTAAAAGTTCTTCCCCAAACCAAAACCAAGAGAGATCCCAGATCAGCTGTGCCTCATACAAAGCTGATCATAATATTCTTGCTAGATTGACATCTACTGTTGTCTGGTACTAGCCACATTCTTCATATGATGAATGTATCACACGAAAACAAGAGATGGGGTCATATCTGTGCACTTGTCCCGAAATAAACACAAAACTACTTTATGTTAAGGATATCAACTAAGAAACTGGTGTAAGTCAGATGCTTTTCTTATCTTGAAATTGTTTATGTCCCTGAGATTCCCAGCTTAACTCTTGGCAAAATAGCAACTCTGTTACACAGTGTTTATTGTCAGCATACGAACTATTATTCCTGAAAGGGAGATGGAGTAATAACTCATGTCAGGAAATCCATAATTTTCATTGAGTTATATAAAAAGTAATTGATATTTCCAGTTAGACTATTTCTACACCACGAATTTGAACACCTCAGGGACACAGTTCAATGAGTATACCAGTCAGTGGACAAGTAGAAATAATCCTCACTGGACTATCTAAAAAAATGTTAAGTATAATTTTCTCACCTCAATGAGCAAAAGTAATATCATTTCAAAGTGATAGGTTTTGTTGTTTAGGCCTCCAGAGAAGGAATAATTATATCTTTTTGATATGACATCTGCATGTAACAAGAAAATTTTAGCTCCAGGGATTTTGGATAATAATTTTATTTGTAATTTTAATGTACTAGGACAATAACTCACTTAAAATATATCAGCTAAATTCTACCATATACATTCAGGGCTTAAGAGCTACAAATAAATTATCCAAATTATCTTTGCAGTTTAGTGCTTTAAAGAGCATTCTTATATTTTTGCATTTTCTAACCATTTATTGCACGGCTGGAAGTGTTTTATTGCTGTGTTTACATTAACTCATACAGTAATTTAATTCAAAGTGGCTTTAAGTGTCCTGTTAGGATGAATGGAGTTTATTTTGGCATTCCACTTCTTCCTTATGATGCTGCAACATCTAACTGGAAATTCTACCAAGGACTCATTTCCTCATATATATTTATTCCTGAATATATTTAGCTCTTTAAACCAAGATGAAAAATTCTTTTTATTAGGTTATCAGAGTACAAAACTCCCTCATTCAGAAGCAGTCAAGAGGGTAAGGAAATGGAGACAGATCTCAGTTAAGTGACACAATCATAGGAAACCATTTTATCTACTTACTAGATGGGTAATAGTCTACAGGTAAGATTTGTTTTATTTAGTCATTATTAATTCATGACCTTCATAAGAATCAGCTACTTTAAATGTTCACTAAAAAGAAATGACTGCCTATGTTATGTGCCCAGCCCATTCTGTGTGGATGACGTGTTCTACCATTCCTAGAGAGCTCAACCTGCTACTCTAGTTTTCAAATCTCATTCAGGTTAGTTATCACTAGATGGCAGCGTTACTTTCACCTCTTACCTGTGAAGGTCTCAAACATAATTAACTGAAAATTCCAAGAGTAATTTTTTAAGCTATAAGTCTATTTTAGATGAATACGTATAAATAATACACAGTTTGGTCCTTGCTATGGACTGAAGGTTTGCGTTCCCCCAAATTCATATGTTGAAACCCTAACGTGATGGTATTTGGAGGTGGAGCCTTTGGGAGGTAACTAGCTTGAGATAAGATCATAAGAGTAGAGCCCCATGATGGGATTAGCACCCTTATTAAGAAGAGGAAGAGAACAGAGCTCGCTCTGTCTCCTCCACATGAGGATACAGCAAGAAGGCAGCCATCTGCAAACCAGGAAAAGGGCTCTCAACAGACACCAACTCTGCTGGCACCTTGATTTTGGACTTCCCAGCCTCCAAAACCGAAAGAAATAAATGTTTGTTGTTTAAGCCACCCAGTCTATGGTATTTTGTTGTAGCAGCCTGAACGAAGCCAGTCCTATAAGAAAGTATGCCATTTAAAGCAAGTTATAAAAGAATGTAATATCTGGGTATAACAAGTGCATGGTCATTTTCTTAAAATCTCAAACACTTTTTTTTTTTTAATATTAAATCTGTTACCTAATAACTATTCTTCTTGGGCTAGTTAACTGTCCTTATCCGTAAAGTTGAGAGGAATAAAATTTTCTTATCCATAAAATTAATGTAATATAATGTGATATGATATAATAATCCTAGCTTGCAAGACTTTTGTGAAAAGTAAAACTGGTCTAAAAAATGCAAGCACTACATAAAATTAATTTATTGATTACGGTCACTGTATCACATCCTTTCTCTAAATGGTCTCTTCTGGGCTTCCATAGTAAGTGTTATCTATTCCACTTACACTGTTCATTCAAGATATATTTATTATGATATCACAAGGCACCAGGAGTTCAATAGTGAACTAAAAACAAAAAATGCCTTCTTCCTTAGGATGTTATATTTTAGTAGGGGAAACAGATATTAATCCAATAGCTACATAATCAAATGTAAATTGTAACCAATACACAGTGACCAATGCTGTGAATGAGAAATACAGAGTATGAGCATGGCTAACAGGAAATGCAATCTAAATAGGAAGGTCAGGAGGGCTTTCTTGATAAGTGAAAAGTGAACTGAGATCTGGAGGGTGAGCAGAAGTCATCTAGGAATGAGAAGGACATTTGTGCAGAAAAAAACAGCATGAGAATGGATGTGTGGCAAATGGGAGCCTGGTGTATACACGAGAAATTAATAGTAGGCCAATATGGCTGGATTGGAAGTGGAGAAGAGTACAACATAAAACCGGAAAAGCAGGTAGGGCTAGACCTTGATGGACTTGGTAGGTCATATTAAGAATGTGCATCTTTATCCTAAAGTCAATGCAGAGCACTGTGTTTTGAGTAGGGAGGTGGTAAGAAGCGATTAGTATTTGGTAATGATAACTCTGAACGAAGTGTGGAGAACAAGTTGGAAGGACATAATTTGGGCAATGACAATACTTTGTGTAATTAATCATCACAGAAGTGAAATTTTGTTTGAGACAGGGACTACATTTTATGGTAATTATATCTGAGCCTTACATATAGAAGGGATTCAGTTTCAACTAAATATTTATCAGTAAATTTATTTTGCTAAATAATTTCCTAAAACATATACATCTAAGATTGGAGAACTAAAAGGGTCTAACCCACATCCCACCGTCCACCCAGTGACTAACCTCCTCTATAACAGCCCTGACCAAAGGTAACCCACCCTCTGCTGAATGTGTCCAGAGACAGCAGACTGTTCTACTGTCAAGAACTTCTATTTTGTTTTCTTACACTTACATGAAATCCGTGTCTCTGTAACTTCTACCCACGAGGCTACTCTGGATAACAATATTCCTAAATAGACATTAAAAAACTGAAGGTAAAAGTAGGATGGTTTCCTAGCTCAATCTTGTTTCCTTCAGGCTAAACACAATTCTTTAGGCCTCTAAAATTCTTGATATACATTTAAGACTCCCACATCATCTCAGTGACCTTTCCCCATTCACCAGAATTCAGTATTTAAGATCATGCTCTCCCTCACCAAGGACACCGTCCAAGGCCTGCTGATTCTAAGACAGTGTTATATTGTGGGGCAACCATGCGGCATAATGGCTCATCTTGTGTTTGCAACAATTTTCTCACATGACTTGCTATCAAGCAACAAAGAAAGAGAGGTGTGAGAGAGCAGGTACATAAATGTAAGAATTTATTGGTGTCAGTCCATTATGTTATACTGGGTGTGAATGCTGTATTTTGATACCTTTCCTTCCCAATTTTACCTTAGCTGAATATTTTACAAATTCACGTTTCCTCATCTTCATCCAAGTTCTTGACAAAGCTATTAAATTGTAACAAAATTCTTTTGAAACAGTTGACTCTAGAGAGGACTTGAAAACTACTTTTTCTGGTAAATTAACTTTCAAATGAACATTTTGCTCTCAACTCAGCAATTTTAGGGAAATATAAAATGACATTCTACATGTAAATATCTATGCAAAACTGGTGTTCAACGGGATTTGAAAAGGCCAGAGTAGTATTAATAGTAAGCTTTAATAATTGGTCCATTTTCTAGCTACCTCTTGGTGGGTCAACAATTAGTCATTTCCAGGAAAAAATTAAAATAAATGTTATCATAGAGGTTTATTAAAGATTTTATATTGTGATTTGGCATTTTGCATTTGTCAAAAAGTATGTAAATTTGTATTCATTAAGGTCAATTTTATGGACTCTTTTCCTCCAAGGAAATATTTTTAATCAAACCCAATGAAGCCAATTCAACACCTAATTCTTACATATTTTATAATCATAGAACTTAGCTCTTTCATGGGGCCTTACATATCATCCAGGCCAACCATTTTGCCTCTATTTGCACTGTTAGTTCGTAAAGACACAAAGGACTAGAACCCAGGCCTCCATTTATCCTTTTGCTGTTACTTCCCTGAGAACAGAACAGGACAGGTCATTCTCCAAACAAGAGATGTGAATTCAGATGCCTTATATAACTCTTTCCAAACCATAATACTTTCTTACTCTTTCAGTTGCTTAGCCTCTTATCCAACCAGTAGGTTTTCCTGTCATTTTGTGTAAATCTTTACCTAAGATTTCCATAATCTAACTACACATTGAATTCACTTGATGGACTATTTAAAAATAAACATATCTCTGTTGTACTTCCTGAAATTCTGATTCCTTAGATCTGGAGTGGGGCCCTCAGGAGGTACAAGCAGGTTTGGCAATCACTGTTTTAGAATCCACTTTGAAGTCAGACAAACCTGAGTTTTAAGCACTTCTATTCGTTGTGCGGCCTTAGGTAATTTTCTTACCCTTTCTGTCTCATTTTCCTCATCTATAAAATGAAAATAATCACCCCAAAGGATAATGGTATTAAATGAATATATATATACTAAGTGTAGTACTCAGCATATAGTAAGAAGTAAATAGAAGCTATCATCCTGGTCCCTGGCCATCGACAAATTAGGTCTAGTTACAGAATGTAAATGCTCTTATGGCATGGTTTCCTGAAAATCACTCTTTCCAAGCCTGTCTTTTCATCCTCACCTCTCGTTATAGTTGGAGCTATGGGAGCTGAGCTTTATTCCACTCAACTGTATCTAAAGAAGACAAAGAGAGTTCTAGGTAACTAGTAGGTGTGCAATAAGTATACGGTGGATGATGAATGAGTGTGCCTCTGAGAGGATCCTTCAATGCCCTCATTTTGGAAATAAAGGAAAAAAGAATCAAAACCAAAAGCGATTACCCAAGAGATCTGGTTAACATCCAGGACCAGAGCACAGGACCTGCTCTTTCCTGCACACCACATCTCCCAGGATATCAACTCTACCTCCACGCCCCCAGCACCCACCCTTCTAGAGACTGGGATCAACTGTATGGAACTGAGCAACACCCAGTTTGAAGGAAACCCTCAGGGACACTCTAGCTCTCTGATAAGACTGGCTAAGTCACCTAGTCCAACCTTCTTTTCGATCCACCTTGTATTAGAAGCCTGTAAATAAGCCAAATTGATGATGCCATAAGGCCAGTCAGCTATACTTTCTATTCTATGACTCAGTTCAGCTCCTGGATGCATTATCCAGACCAGCTCTTCCAAGCTTTCCCTGCGTATCTCAGTTGCCGACCCACAGCTCACACTGTGGCCATTCCTTCGCTTTGTGATGGCTTTCCACCTCTTCCACCCACTTCCGTGCTAACTACCAGATGAACTCTTTATTATTCTTCAAGTCTCAGCCCGGGGTCATTTTCTCTCTTAGGCCTTGCTAGGGCCACATCCCCGATAGTATCCTCATTTACACCTCCAAATTTTTCCCTTTTTCAAATAGCATCTTTCTCAAAGCTTCCCTCCTGCCTTTCACCATACCTCCTCTGGAACACTTAACCCACTATATTGTAATGGTTTACCTATTTATCATATCCTTATCTCCCCCACAAAGCTAGCAAGTGGCAGCATAGTAAGTGGACAAGCCCAAACTGCCTCTTACCCTTGGGAACCTCAAAAACGCATGGTCAATACTAAAGAAAATTATTTCAAAAAAAATACTCCTTGGGGAAAATATTCCTTTAGCAGTGAAAGCCAAAGAAAGTGGTCATGAGGCAAATACAGGAGCAAGAAGAGACAACCCTGGGCTTCCCTGGTGGTGCAGTGGTTGAGAGTCCGCCTGCTGATGCAGGGGACACAGGTTCGTGCCCCGGTCCGGGAAGATCCCACATGCCGCGGAGCGGCTGGGCCCGTGAGCCATGGCCGCTGAGCCTGCGCATCCGGAGCCTGTGCTCCACAACCAGAGAGGCCACAACAGTGAGAGGCCCGCGTACCGCAAAAAAAAAAAAAAAAAAGAGAGAACCCCATAAAGTAGTCTATATGATTTCCAAGGCAATGGTAGGAATTTTTTAATTGTCTTTATAGTAACCAAAAGGGTTCATGGCAGAAAATCAGAACAATTTATTTTTCCTCTATCTATAAATCAAAACTGTGGTTCTAATTTAAATGTTTAGTTTGTACCATTAATATATTATGATAAGGATATGAATATAGAATAGGATGAGCATTCCATGGGGGCAAGATTGCACTTAAGAATAAAAAAAAAGACATTTCAACGAAGGGCTACTTCAAAAGTGGATTACCTAACTATTTTGATAAGGTTTCGTACGGAAACAATAATGAATAACATGTCATGAGCAACCAGAAAGTCGTTAATAGTAATTGGAGTAATTATTTTTTAACATAATCCCAATATAGACTACCAATTCAGTGCTCTTGGGGTACATCCAACAGCTCAAGAATGTCCCTTCATGCCATAATAAAAAACTGTAATTCATTCCAAATGATCCTAGCTGGTTTCCGTCAACTAACTGCCCTGGAGACTTTTAACTATGATGTAATTTTTGACTCAAGTTGACCTTTCTTCCCATCTATAAACTGGTTTTTTTTTAAAAAAACAGTGTCTCTAAAAGAAGCTATCAGTTCCAAAGAAGGAAGCTGGGGGAAAAATTTTTTCCATATAGCTCAAGGGACCACCAAAAGTCGAGTGTCCATCCTGACACTTTATCCAGATATCCTTATGCTTAACTCAAATCTTCCCTTTTATATGTCATCATCCTTCATTCTACCTTTTCTAGAAATGAACTTTCTTTCATTTTCAGTGGGAATGTGGTCTTTTCTTAGACATCTATTATGAATTGGAAGGAAATGTAGCTATTACAGAGAGAGATGAAAGCAAGATGGATAGATGGTATAGTTCTGTCCTGATTTTGTCTACCGTGTCTTTCCTGTACCAAAAGCCCAGAGAGCAGAAGAGATTCACTTCTAGACTATGTGTCTGTCTGGAAAAGTTAAACTTCAACATAAATGGCAGTCAGAACTGCATATGAACACGTTCATGGGTTTCTAAAGGCAATGCTGTCTACTGAACAGCCACCAGATTAAAAGGTATGAAATTCTTACCACAGTTAACACCTGTGACCTCTACCAAGGTCACTTGTCTCCAAAACCTAGCACTGAAAAATTTAACAGAACAGTAATAAAAATGTCCTCTACTTTCCCTCATGGAATTGTTCTAAAAGGTAAAAACATATAAAGTAAAAATTATCTGACCTCTTTAGCTGACAAACATTATTAAAATGGAATTTTAAAAATTCATCTATGACATCCCTGTGGATATTCACACCTATCCCTTTTCTCTACTCCTTTCTAAGGCCCAACAACAAGGGCCTCAAGAGTTACAGAGCATTTGATTGCACGTCATTGTTACATTTTCCTCCTCCTACAGAAATGATCCATGCACAGGGGAAAGCACTGAGGAGTGAAATGTATTTTGCAGAGATTGGTTGGCTAAAAAGCTGAGAAAGGCCTTGTTTCTCCTACATCACAGGTCCAGCATATCTGATCACAATTACCGAGTATTTAGCCACCTCTAAGCTACTCTTCATCAGAAACAATCATTCTTGTATCTTTCTTCTTCATCTTCACACCACTTTCAATTTCTCAATATTCCTCCTAAAATTTGGAAGCCAAAACAGATATACTAGTAACCTGAGCATATGGAATAATTTTTGGAAGGAAACAATACTCATAGCAATAGTACCCATTCACTTGGTTAGTATTTTAATCAGAATATCCATAATGACATGTATTAAAACTCATATATTGAATATAGGATATTCAAAATTAAGATTTTTCTTGCACGTCTGTCAAGCATAACCTACTTTTAAACGTATCTATTTTATAACTGCCGAACTCAATCCTGTTAGTTAATAACATTTTTAATTGAAACTATAAAAGTGTCTTTAAGTTCTATCTTTGTCTTTGAAATACTAGCACTGTTAGCGAACTCAGCATCTTTCAACCATAACTTCCAAGTTTGAATCAAGTTCACTTTCTTCCAGTCTTTCTTTGAAGAAAAAAAAAATATATGTATAAATATAAATATAAAGATATATATAGATAGATAGATATAGATAGATAGATAGATAGATAGATATACACTGTCTCCAAGAAGTTATCAATTCTAAGAGTAAGAACTCCGGATGCATTAATATGGCCCAAATACCTAACAGAGTAGGTAAAGTAAAGATGGACTGGATGGATAGATCATTTGTTACAGACCATTTACTTAAACTTTCTGATACACACATATTTAAGTATTAGACACTTCTGACAAAGTCTTCAGTGTTTAATTGGTCAACTTACAGTGGCCATACTAGCTCATCTGCTGGTAGAACAATACATTAAATCAAATACAAGATGATATATTGGTATAAGAGAGAAGATGTAAATAAAGTTTAACCTTTTTTCCCTAAAAAACTAACATTAAATAAGACCAAAATATCACATCTTGGACTTTCATAAAAAAGGAAAATAGCAAACCAAGGGTAAATTTCTAAGATACTCACTGCAGTACAATCTGTGATACAAAGAATAGAACTAAAAAGGCCAACAGTGAAGAAATATAAAACAAATTATCATACACATTATGGGATACTACGTAGCCATTAAAAATAAGATAAATTAAACTTGTGTAATGGAAATGAAATAATAATATCTGTGACATATTTTTGAATTAATAATATACATGCATATAAATGTTTATCTACATATACAGGCATAAATATAGATGGAGAAATTGACATAGATTTTATATATACAGTTGGTTATCTCTTAGAAGTGAAGTTTCTAATTCTGTGTCATCAGCATTCAATATAGAATGATACATGTCTTCACATTATTAAAAAAATTTGCCAAATAGGGCTTCCCTGGTGGCACAGTGGTTGAGAGTCTGCCTGCCGATGGAGGGAACACGGGTTCGTGCCCTGGTCTGGGAAGATCCCACATGCCACGGAGCGGCTAGGCCCGTGAGCCATGGCCGCTGAGCCTGCGTGTCCGGAGCCTATGCTCCGCAACGGGAGAGGCCACAGCAGTGAGAGGCCCGCGTACCGCAAAAAAAAAAAAAAATTTGCCAAACAAATGGTGAAGAAAGCAAACAGGGGCCTTGCACAGACCCATGAAGACAGTGTGCTGTGAACTGAGGTACATGTTTAAACACTCTGTACCTAACATCAGAAACATAGTTTTCTAACTCCTTTGTTTTTACAGAGAGGATTCACTGCTAGTGTCCTATAAAATTTGTTCTCTTCACGTGAACTTCAAACTTTGGTTTGCTTGATGGAAAGTTTAAAAAAGGCCAAGAAATTTGGAGCTAAAATTTGAAAACTACTGCCAATTGAAAAGCAATTAATTGTGAGCTTAAATATTTCTGAAACCATAATGAAGAAAAAATGTATACTATACTTTGCAAACTATCTTTTTAAATACTTCAGAATTTATACATTGCACAAAATTAGGCCTTAACACTCCTCTTAGTTACTGGAAACTTTTAGTCATTAGCAAACATTTACAAGGAGATTGCAATATCAAAACATTCTTAACTTCAACAGTGTTTCCTGAAAGAAATGAGTCTAGCATTGTCATGAATTTGTCTACTATAACTTGCCATTAGAAAGAAGGGAAGTAACACAATCTGTGGTCTTCACACTGATTTCTTTTTCATCTTACTTAATCCTCCCCTCAAAATAATAATAATAATCCTAAAAGAGAGAAACGAGGTTAAACTATGCCAAATTGCCATTTTTGTAAGTCAAAATGTTTCAATATTGAAATTTTCATGTAGTTCAATCTAATAATATAATTCTCAATTTAAAATTGAGGAAACTAGGTTTTGAAGATTTCAATAAAGATACAGTTATTGAGAGGTAAAGTCAAGATTTCAACTTGGGTCAATTTGTCCACAAAATCCATGTTCTTTTCACTACATTATACTTTTGCCATTGATACTCTGAAATTTTTACAGATATTACTTTTTATTTGAAATTTAAGCTAATAGTCGCTCTGTGCTAGGAAAAAGCAATAGCAGGCACTTGGTTTTGATAAGAATTAGAATGAATGTCACACAAGACTTTAACAAATTAAATTTCATATATATAAAATTTGTGGGTTGAACAAAGTATATTTTCTTCTTTAAGCATGACACACTCAAGCTTTAAAACCAGTACAAGTCTAAGACTAGTTTTCTTCAGGCAAACCAAAGTTAAGGAAACCTTGTAGATCCATTACGATCCAGGAAACTAAACTTTTCCAAGATTTTCATTTGACTCATTTATCACTCTCTTAAGTTTTAAAAAATGTACACACAAGATCAAAATAACTGAACAGTTCAATGATGGGTTCTACATAGTCCAAGCTAAGGCCCTAACCCCAGAAAATTCTATTGTAGGTAACAAACGTAATACAGAGAATGCCCAACAACAAATGCCATTTCTCAGATGGGAGAAGAACTTCCTTACTGAAGCTCTACATTCTTGTGGTTTAATATGAGTCATTTTTTTTTCCAGTTGGAATCCATTAGTATAGACCACTGATGATATTTGCTTGGTTTTCCCTTTAGATATTCTGAGCTATGGAAAAAGAAAAAAAGAAAAATGTATCTTCACCTATGTTTGCATAACTCTAAGCACTTTACAAATGTGCTTTGGAGCCTGTGCTTTTCAAACCAAGAGAATTAACAAAGCTCAAAGGCTCAAAGTAACTTAACAAAAGTAACTTGGCCAAGGAAAATCAGTGAGAACTAAAAACTCTCTCATCACCCTATCTCATCAGTATTTTCAATAGACAGTTCTTATTTTCTTGCTCCACAACTGTCTCTTCTTAGGGCATCCTTGAAATCATGTTCCTGTATGAGGGGGGGCGACAGGGAGTTCACTCAGGATAAAATGCTAATTGAAAGGCGCATAACAGAGGGTATACTGGGGGAATGGAAGTCAACAAAGAGAACCAAAAGTATAGCCCGGGGGGGTGGGGAGAGAAACTTGTTTAGAAGCTTGTTTTGATAACACTATCATAGGAAAAATGACTATAGTCAGAAAGGCATTTGCCATAAATCATTTCTTAAATTTATCTTGGCGTTGATGTACCTATTTTTTAAAAATCTCAGGTGTATAAGATGCTTTCACTTTGTGTACATCATTCATCTCTTCTTGCCTTAAACTATGTCAGACCTCTGGGATTCCTGATATGTGTCTGGAGACTTTAACAATTTCCAAATCCATGAAAATCATCAAAGCATGCAACTTTTCCCTATAAAATCTGTGTTGGATTCATCTATCCGTAGATAGGAGTCATTGTCAAATTCAACTTTCCAGCTTCTAAAAATGTAAACAAATTCTACCGATCATGGAATAACCATCTTCTTCTTTATCTACTTTTTCTTTAATCCCATTGCCAGAACTGAAAAGAAACTACATTTCACAAGACTATTACATCGACATTTATCACATCACAAAGCTGCATTAAGACACGGATACTAAGAAGTAAGGTAGGCTCACTCTGCCTTTAGGTAATTTACTCTTATACTAAAGTCTCACTCTTAGTTCACACCTTGGCAATTATTAATTACAACATGTCACAGCCCTTTAAGATCCCACTTCAATAATCAATACTGGAGTAAAGCATATTAGATGTTAAGGGCCACTTGTTGCTTTTCTGTCATGAAAATGAAATCTCGTTTCTTTGTCCAAACTGTCCTTTACGACTCCCAAAGGAGCTCTGTTAGAGTACCAATGGCTGGAGCCTTAAAAGCTGGCAGGAATGAATAGGAGACAGAAACAATATGTAATAATAACCATTATGTTTTACATCTGTGATGCTTTCAATTCTTCAAAGTAGTTGCCTGTTAAGTCATACCTAATCCTCAGTACAACACCCTGAGATAAGTGGGATCATTTCATCCTGTTTTAATGGGAGTACAGAACAGTTAAGTGAATTGCTGTATATGAATATGAAGGATGAGAGAACAGGGAAGGAAAGAGGAAAGCTGGCATTTTTGGAACTCATTACATCATAGGCTTTGTGCAAGGTACTTTAATCCATGAGCAAATTATTTATAATTTCTGTGCTTTACCTGCCTCTTTGGTAATAGAACCTACCTTGTAGACTAGTCAGGAATTTATCATGTCTGGCCCATGAGAACATTTCAGTGAATGTATAAAGAATTTATCATGTCTGGCCCATGAGAACATTTCAGTGAATGTTGGCTCTAGATATTATTGAGGTTACTTCTTTTAATTGTCTTTAAGGTTCACAGTAATCTTGTGAAATAGGCATTATTACCCTGTTTATCTGCTGAAGACTCCAAAATTCAATGAAGATTAATACAAGCTTTTCTGAATAAAATGCGTTCTACCTCAAGATAAAATTCCACTCAGTAATCATAACCAAGTTGCTACAAATTTTGTGCCAATTACAAATAGCAACTGACAGGCTTCCTTTGTCCACAAGGATTGGGGGTCAGCCAGAGGCCAATCAAAGGAAAGGAAAAGTCTCTGTCTTAATGCCATCTGCCATTTGCTCAGCAAATTCCTTCCATCTTTATATTTCTCTGAATTCCTTTTAATATTTTCATTGATAAGCATAAATAATTTCTATTACTATTTACTATTAATAGTATTAATACCATTAATGCTAACTAATATTACTTAATATTTATAGTAATGCTATCTTTTGCTAAGCACATATGCACCAAGTGCTAAACATTTCACTTGCATTTTCTCAGGGAATCTTCACAACTAACCTAAGAGGAAGATGACTTAAACTTAGTCTCAGAGAAGTAATTTGCCAAAATCATAAAGGGAGATAAATGCCTGAGCCAGGGTTCAAACTCATATCCATATAGCTCCAAAGCTTATGATATTGTCAATAAGGGATTAAGGATGATTGATTTTCCTCCGTAGAATTATCTAGGCATTTTTAAAGGCAATTTTATGATCAACACAATGCTTAGCATGATGAACTAGAAACACTGACTAGAGTTTGAAGAACTACTGTCCACATTCAACTTTGCACTGAGTCCATAAAGAAGGCATTTCCCAATACTAAATCTGTCTATCGAATGAGATAAATGAACTAGAACAATACCTAAGGTGCCTATAACATTCTGCAGTTCTACAAGCTTCATTCCCTCAGGCTGGGTGATCCCTAGGAAAAGCATACAGCCTCCAGGATTATGAGGAAATAAATTTCTGTTGTTAAAGCCACCCAGTCTGTGGTCCTTTGTTATGGAAGCCTGAGCAAATTAATGCAGTAGGAATCAGTTAGGATGAGGTACATAAGTCTGCTTCAGGTTTAAGAATAATCTATACACTATATTCTTATCTTTACTTATTAATACAAAAACACACAAACATACATACAAACAGTCTTACCCAGAGCCACCGTGGTGGGATGCATAAGAACCTTGGATAAGAGTAGAAAATTCCAGGCTCTAACCCTCTGTGTCTCAGAACCTCCCTGGAGGAGCAGCGTGATTGAGGGTGTGGTCTTAGTATGAGACAAATGTGGGCTCAAATTGGGCTTCTCCAGTTGTTAGTTATGTGACCTGGGGGAAGTTACCTAACCACTCAGAATCTGTTTCTCAGTTCTGTAAAGTGATCATTCTTATCCTCCAGGGTTATTATAAGGATTAAATTAAATATGTAAGGATTAAATGAGATTATAAAAGAGCAAAGAAATGACTGTGTCTGGTACATAATATGTGATTTACAAATGGTTATAGTTGTTATTAGGTTGAATCACATCAATGGCTGATACTGGATTTTTTTTTTTTTTTTTTTTTTTTTTTTTTTTTTTTTTTTTTTTTTTTGCGGTACGCGGGCCTCTCCCGTTGCGAAGCACAGGCTCCGGAAGCGCAGGCTCAGCGGCCACGGCTCACGGGCCCAGCCACTCGGCGGCATGTGGGTTCTTCCCGGACCAGGGCACAAACCCGTGTTCCCTGCATCGGCAGGCGGACTCTCAACCACTGCACCACCAGGGAATCCCTTGGATTATTTTTCTTCTATCAAAATGACAATTACATATGGTTCAGCCTACAGTAATACTAATGTTGCCTAGAGGCAGAAGAGCCCAATGGTTAAGAGTACAAGTTCTAGAATCAGGATGTTTGGGCTAGAGATCTGGCTCTGTCACTCACTAGCAAGTTACAGAGCTTCTTTAATTCAATTTCTTAGCTGGAAAATTAAGAATTAAAAATATCTACTCCATAGGATGGGTGAAAAGATTAAGTTAATCCAAGCAAAGCTCTTAGAGTAATACCTGGTACTTAGTCCTCAATGAATGCAATCTGCTATTGATACTATTAATAAGGAAATGAAGGAAGCAGATTTGAAAATCTAAGAAATTAATGCCAAGTTCCAATTCTATGCTATTTTGGATGGTATTGATAAAAGAGAATTATACACTGGGTATTTAGGTGAATATAACAAAGAGGTTAATCATTGTGCTAAAATTCTGCCAAACATCATGGAATCAGAAAAAATTTAAATAAAAATAAATCTCATAATCCTTAACAATTTGTCAAAAACAACTGTAATACTGGAAATATATGTTATCTTGGGTGTAAATCAATAATTTTTCATAACTTCTTGAATTGCTCAACATCTTTAAATATCATATCACATAAGATGAAAAACTAGTGGTCTACAGAGTATGGCGTTTAATGTGCCTTGCATATATCTATAGAGTTGTTCATTATAACAGGCTGAATATTGGACTGAGAAGAGCAATGAACCAGGATAGTGACCAAGCCACTAATCGAGTGAGTAATAATGAGCAAATCACTTCAACCTCATTTTTCTATTTGGGAAAATGAGGAAGAAATCTAAGTAAAGATTACAAAGCCCTCTTTCAAGTGTAAAATTATATGAGTCTCTATTGTAAATGGATTAAGTACATAATGGTTGCATCATGGCATCATGTAATGTAACTCATTTCACCTGTCAATAAACAAGAAGTAAATTGTTTTCAATAGCAGAATGTTAAGAATAAACACAAATAAACAAACAAAACCAACTTATTTAAAAGCATCCTCTGAATTGAAACCACAATATTCTGTGCAATAGAAGGAAAGAGTTAATGATCAAGCCTTTTCTGAAAATGACAGGAGGCATATATTCCTTCTCAGCAAAATTAAAGCTGCCTAGGCCAGCTGTAAAACCAACAGTGACTTAAAATCCTAGGTCTGTTTGTCCAGAGACTCCAATCTCCACCCTTAAGAAACTCACATGACATCAGACTTCTGTCTCTGAAAACTGTTAATTATGATACAAGTCTTAGGACTCTTGAGAGGGTAAATTGTTAATGTTTCTAAATCACTTGAAGCATAATGATTGACCAAAGAAAGATCATCATTGTAGGATTAGAAAAAAACCTCAATGCTCACAACTTTCTTCTTCACAACTTCTTACTGAGATACCAATCAACATAGGTATCGCAATAAGAGTTTAAAAACAAGAAAGAAAAGCTCCTCATGACCATGTAGCAGATATAAAATAATAATTGTGAGATAAAGCAAAAAAAAAAAACTAAATTCTCATCATGGCACCGTGAGAAAAACTAGGTTTTTCTTCCCCAAATATTAGCTTTGGGGAAAAATATATAAAACAAAGACTAATTGAATCTGGTACCATAAAATGCATTCTCTTTGCAAATTAAAATGTTTATATCAATTAAATTATATCCTTTAATTGTTCAAATGTCAGAAATAGAACTCAGAAATAGGTGAACATGAATATGAAGGCTTCTATACTATAGATAGTATCCTGAGTTAAATTGCCCCAATTTTTCAAAAAATTTAGGAAACTGAATTTCTCAGAGTCTGTCACAACACATTAGTATTTGCTATTAAAGTACTAAATACATTTTCCATTCTTTGAAAATAAATAAATCAACACAGATTTCAACTTAAGTAATCAATGGAGTCCTTTGTTTAAAACATCCTTATGGGAAGGTGAGGAAAGTTATTGTTTGGTTTGTTTGTTTGGGTGTTTGTTTTGGTTTTCCTCAAAACACTTTTTTTTCCCTCTTAGCTAATTTTAAGATTCCAATATTCACAGCATGTCATAATTAAACATCTCCTAGGAAGTGCACAGTCTGATTAGCACATTAACTCAGGCATAAACCAGCCGTGACCATGTTGCCTCCAGGCCAGGGTCAGCCTAGTCTGGGAAAAAACAATTCTGATGAAAACTCCTACTAAGACATATTAAATCCCAACATTATTTTATCTTCCATCATTTAAGATCTTCTTTTCCCTTAACCCTTAATTTTGGTCTGAGAACAGTCACCAAGGCTACTAGTAATAAAAATGGATACTCCAGTTCTGAATTTTACCTTCATTCTCAAAGGCTCCCACCCCAGAAAGCTAGGAAGATTAGGGAGAAGTCAGAGATATTTTTATAGTTATATGCCAATAACTAGAGTGCACAACTTCCTACCCAATATTAAATCCTGTTCAGGAGGGAGGGAACAAGAGGACTACCCATATGCTGATGTCTTTTTATTGGGCTGATGGGTGACTAGTTGCTTGCCTTAAAGCAAAACGATAAATGCATTTGGCCATGAAGGTAGGAAAATCTCCCCCCACCACAGCCAACACATATACTGTCCAAAATGGTAACCACTAACCACACATGGCTATTGAGCATGTGAAATATGTCTAGGGCCACAAAAGAGCTGAATTTTTAGGTTCATTGATTTCATTAATTTAAATTTCTTTTGAAGATTTTTTTCATATGGACGATTTTTAAAGTCTTTATTCAATTTGTTACAATATTGCTTCTGTTTTATGCTTTGGTGTTTTGGCTGCCAGGCATGTGGTATCTTAGCTCCCTGACCAGGGATTGAACCCGAACCCCCTGTATTGGAAGACGAAGTCTTAATCACTGGACTGCCAGGTAAGTCCCTTAATTCAAATTTAAAAGCTGATATTCATTTGTGTTGTAGGAAAACCTTTAAATTTGTTTGGAACAACTTGGGTATGTGAATACACGTTTTCATCTGTAAAATTTTATGAAATTTAAACACAGGTCAAGTATTTCTGATGAAAATTTAGTGACTGAATTGTGATGTACATAAGTGTAAAATATACACTGTATTTCAAGAACAGGCAAAAATAATGTAAACTATCTCAGTAATAGTTTTAAAAAATACTAACCACATGTTGAATGCTTCAATCTATTACAGTACTTTGGATATATTATTTTAAATAAAATATATTGTTAAAGTTAAATGCCACTGGCTTCTTACTTTTTTGAATTACTACTGGAAAATTTTAAATTACATATGACTCACATTATATATCTATTGGGCAGCACTGATAAAGAGTAATACTAACCAGTAACAGAAATATCTGAGATGGGCCAGTGAAGTGGTTTAGAAAATCTGTGTAGTATGAGGGAAAAGCAAAAGGCCAGAGAGCACTGCATTCAAATCCTAGCTTTGACACTGACCACCCAAAGGAACCTGATCAAATCATTCATTCAGATTCCTCAGCCTATACTTCCCCAGGTGCAAATGGGAAGAATAGTTTCCTAGCTCAAACACAGCATTTGTAAAGTGACTAATATATCATCAGTATAAATAAACAGTTGAATAAATCATCTTTCAATAGAAAGCAGAGATTTCAGACCACTACAAAGAATTTACTGCTTCTGAATGTCTATGTCTTCCTGCAAATGAGCTATATCCTGTGGACCCTTTATTCCTATAAGACTAGTACAACTTTATTATTACCTTACATTTTACAGATGCATAACAGCAACCTTAGACTAAAGGCTATTATCAAAATGTTCAACAAATGGAAGTACTGTTTCCATTTGTGTTTTAAAGTGGTAGCAATCAAATTCATTTCCAGAAATACCATCATAATTTTTATGAACTTAAAATTTACCTAAAAGGGACTTATAATATCAGAGTACCTATGTCCTTTTCAGGATTCCTACAGTTCTATCATGGTGGGACCATGTTCTTGTGAGTGCTTGGTAGGCTCTAAAAAACTGCTCTAAGGCATTAAGTTCATAATATATAGTTATTAAACATGTAAAACATGGGAGCCTGCAATATTTATTTTAAAATTAATTATATCTCATCGTTATATTGTATTTCTTTGCAATTTGAAAAATGCCTGCAAATTCTTATACTATGCAGCAATGCCACAATCATCAAAAGATTAGAAAAGATAAGCCAAGGACAAATAAAATTAAATACTCCTTCATTAAACAATAGTCAAACTATAGATAGAGTTCCTTTTTCAGTAAAAGTACAGATATCTATTCCAAATGGTGTAGATAAATTAATGACTAGAAAATTAAGATAGGTGATTACTGAAAAGTGAGACTTTGTAAGTCATCTTTCTTCTTCCGCTGTGATGCCAAGAAGAAAAGCTATTCCTTTCCACTATGACTCTTCATAAAACGTTGACTCCTGACTTCATGGGTTAAGGGTCAACTCACTATGATCATTCTTATGTTTCCATGAAAACTAATTTACAACGACCTTTCTCTCCTTCAGTCTGCCTCTTGCATTTTTTACTCATAGTCTTCCATTGAGTCCTTTTATCATTTTTGTCTTCATTCAACTGATTAATATTTATTGAGCCCCTACTATGTGCCAGCTATTCTGTAGGCCTCACCATTGAACCTCACTAGCCTGTCATATTATTCAAACAAAACCACTGAAGTGGGATGAGGTAGAGAGAGGTGAAACATGTATTTTTTTAATTAGTTGGGTTATATATGTGTGTGTGTGTGTATTCTTCATATCTGACTTGTCACCAGAATAAATTTGAAGCTGTTACACAGCATCCAAACTCTTAAAAAATTAACTTGTTGGTTTCCAACATAATTAATTTTTAAATAAGTTATCATTTTAGCTTATACAATGTCATAGAGCTGAAATCCAAAGTTCAATTATGACATTCCAAGTTGTTTAGGCTTAGATTTTATATTATTACAACTACGTCCTGATCAAGATTTACCATTTTTTAAAGGCAAATTTTACCATCGTAACTCTCAAGAGTTTTCTCCAAGTTGTTCATAAGTTATATAATAGGTCAGATATAGCTCCCACTGAAAAACCTCATGTTTGCTAATTTACACCTAAGGGGGAATGTTTAGGAAACAAAGTAACATGATAGGCCAGTAAACCTTCCTGTGTTCCTTAGAGAAAATTTTTTCTTAACTTGTTTATTGAATTAGTTGTTGGAGTTTCCATTAGATTGTAAGCAACCTGAGGGCAAAGGGGAGGTGTTACTCTCTATGTGCCCATTTGAAAAGTAAAGGTTTCATGACAGTTTTCTGGATGGCTGGATGTCAGGGTGGTTGGACAAAAGAAAGAAATGTTCAGATTTAGGAATCTGCAATAAAATGAGTTTAATCTTTGAGGCTATGTTTATCAGTCCATCAGTTGAAAATACAGATGTTGGGTGATTATGATGTGTCAATGTAGGTCATCAAATTGTAACAAATGTATCACTCTGGTGTGGAAGGTTGATAATGGGAGACTTATGCATGTGTGGGGATAGGAGAACATATGGGAAATCTCTGTGCCTTCCCCTCAATTTTACTGTGAACTTTAAACAGCTCTAAAAAAAATTCTTTAAAAAAACAGTTGTTAAACTTTAAAAATATCAACTGTGTGAACAACAGATATTGAAGATAGTACCTTACTGTATAAAATGAAATATACATCAATTAATTCAGCCTCAATTTATTGCAATCTTAATATGTGCCAAGCACTACTATAGGAGCTGAGGTTTAAAGATAAATGAGATCTATAACTGTAAAGCAGGAAATGGAAGGCTGGCTCCACTAAATTCATCTGAACTAGTCAGAATTTTAAATAGTCATTAAACCATGAAAAAAAAATGCATCTCCTATTTAGAATGTATTTTCTTCCCCAGTGAAAAGGAATGACAAAATCTGCTTTTTCAGATGCCCTAAGATTTTTCAATATGTTTTATATTTTTTGCTTTTGCTTAGAAAAAGCTGTCTCCTTGTATTGTACAAAGTAAAATGTCCTCAGTGCCACTGCCTTTTGTTCAGGAGACAAGTAGGAAGGGGAAGGAGAGGAAGAATAAGAACAGAAACATCATGGAATGGAGAAAAGAAAAATATCGACCTGAGATAAATCAGAGCAAAGTTTTGCACTATATCGTTCTCCTATTAGACCAGAGCACTGGAACCACAAGCAGCAGTTAACCTAGGGCAAGCCGCTGAGAAATGCCCAGAAGTGAATAACCGCCTTAGACACATACTTTGTGAGAACTGACAGTAAAAGGAAACAGTGCAGAAATTCTCTGTAAGTTGATGGGCGGGCTGAAGTCTTGATTTAGTAAAAACTAAAATCCTGTCATGGGTTGGTCCTCCAAGTGAAGGAGACCTCAGGACTCTTTGCAGCTGGCAAGGAGTAGCACTTTTCTCAGATACTACTAGCCCAACAGTTCACTTTAGAAGATACTATCTTTGGCTCTTAAAAGAGTCAGTCGTTTTAACTTGGACCGGTATAAATGATAAATCATGAAAACTTGACCACTTTAGACAGTAACAAATGTTTCTGAAATGAACAACCGTCCTGGTGTTTCTTTAATGAATGTAAAAACTGACCAAGCTTTGTAGCATCCTCTGCCCACATTAAAGCCATTCCACAGGTCAACCAAGTCCCACTTACCCCCAACATCTGGTGGAGGTAGTGATACTCTGGCCCTTGGTTATACAGCAGGAAGGTTTTCCAGAAAAGCAGGACATTCAGGGACAGCCAGATAAGCTAAATCATAGGAAGGGTGAAAGAAAAAAATTAAAAATAAACATTACCTGATGAATGGACACCTCAAGTACATTCATTGGACACAGTACTTTCAATGGAACCTCAATTAGTCATTGCAACAAAGTATTATTGGAAGAGAACTTGGGAAATTTATTCTCCTAGGGGCTTTCATTTCTTTCACTCAAAATAATTACTGAGAACCTACTCATGTTTCAAGCCCAGGGAAATAAGAATGAGCAGAAACAGAAATGTACCTGCCTTTGGGGAGTTCACATTTTATGAGAGAAATAGACATTAATCAAATAAACTCATGAAAAAATATATAAATACAAGCTATCAGGCTGTGCAATGGCCCAGGGGTAGGGGTTGATGGGGGAGGCTGGTGAGCTCAAAGGGCTGAGAAAAGGGTTTCAATCTCCTCTCTAACAAATTAAATGGAAGTTATGATGCTCTCCAAA
>NW_020837994.1:15406620-15523118 GCF_003676395.1 Aethalodelphis obliquidens
TTTGGAGAGCATCATAACTTCCATTTAATTTGTTAGAGAGGAGATTGAAAGCCTTTTCTCAGCCCTTTGAGCTCACCAGCCTCCCCCATCAACCCCTACCCCTGGGCCATTGCACAGCCTGATAGCCTGTATTTATATATTTTTTCATGAGTTTATTTGATTAATGTCTATTTCTCTCATAAAATGTGAACTCCCCAAAGGCAGGTACATTTCTGTTTCTGCTCATTCTTATTTCCCTGGGCTTGAAACATGAGTAGGTTCTCAGTAATTATTTTGAGGGAAAGAAATGAAAGCCCGGAGGAGAGTAAATTTCCCAACTTCTCTTCCAATAATCTTTACACAATATTTTCCTTTGTACACTGACATGGGATTTCATACTTCTCTAATTCTTTCTCTTCCCCAAATATATCCTCTTTACTCACAGTCTCATCCATGTGTGCGTGCTATTCTTGCTTCCTGGCATACCAGACCTAGTGATACTCACTTAGTCTCCAGACTCAAGATGAGAATCCTTCCTTCTTAGAGGCTCACATGGATTTCTCCCAGCGGGATCAGGAACCTCTTCTTTGCGAGCCTGTGTCCACTGTGTGTAGCCCTCTCTCAGGGTAGTTATCAGGCTGAATTTGTTGATGTATTTTCTAGGTTGTTTCTCCAACTAAAACTGTGAGCACTGTGAAAACAAACAGGAAATTGTTCTTCATTACCTAAATCCTGGTGTATGGTAAGAGCTCAAAATTTATTTAGTAAATGAATCAGTGAATGAAACTCTAGCATGCAGTAACAGTTTAGGTTATTTTCCAAATGGAAAATCAGCACTCACAAAATTTTATTCTATTTGCCCAGAGTATAGTGTGGATGAAAAATGTTGTCTGCCATTTCAGTAAACAAAGGATGTGGTGGCCATCAAGCCAGTAGCCACTGTGCACCCTGAGGGGATTTAGGATGGAGAAAAGAAGGATACCGTCCCTAGATAGTTAGGGGTGCATATCAAAGTAATGATTTCAATAAGCCCAATTCTTGCATCTTCACATACAGAGAAAAGCAGTAAGTTCATTAACTTGAGATGCCTGGTTTTCTTTAATTAGCAGTAGTCTTTTGATGTTCAACTACCTGGGTTTTTTGTGTTTGTGAACTCCTATATATCCCGGCTCCTCCCTTACCTCTTTGGAGCAGTCCCTCAGAGTGATCTGAGAGGCTGTCTTCTGGGCTTAATTCCTCAGAAAATCCGCTGAATAAAACATAATTCCCAACTTTTAGGTTGTGCATTTTTTTTTCAGTTGACAGTAGCAAAGATTTTATGCTAGACTTGATGGAAAACAAGTTCAGGAACATGAAAGAAAAACAAATTGACTTTTGTCTTTTCATCCTCCTCAACAACTTTCCATGTAATTTAACCTTCAGACAAACTCTTCCTACTCTCCAAATATCTGAGGCTGGAAATTTCAAAAGCATTTCTTGTTCTTATTGTCATGCTCACCTAGTGACTCACTCTTGCTTATACTGACAAAGCAACTTAAATGTCTCTATGTCCATATGCAATTATGTATAGCCTAGCTGATTAGAAGTAATCAATAGCTTGGAAAAATATTGTATGGGATCAAATGTTAAAAAGCATAATGATCTGACATCTTGGGGTGCCAGATTCATGTTCTACATGGAACTTTTGGTGAAGAGGAAAGGTTTACATCCTTAATTCCTTTTTCCCTTTTTCTCCAAGTTCTATCAGTTCTTTATCTGGAGCCTCTTTTGAATCAGATTCCCCCTGAAGACAGCACTATGCCTCCACTGGTCTTTCATAGTCCTTAGTTCAGATTTACATATGCTCAGTTATTTACGTATTTTCAGTTACTAAACTGTGACGCAATTACTTGCTACCCAAATATTTCCATATCAATGGATTTCATTGGAGTGGCAGGTTGGCAAATCTTCCACTATTCTCCTCATCTTCATTTTCATAATAAATAACCCTGATTTTCAGTTGGATCAAACCCACCCAGCTAGCAATTACATGTCTCAGCCTCTCTTGCAGCCAGTAGTAGGTACTATGTTTCTGCAAATGTGAGGTGAGCAGAAGGAATGTGTACATCCCTATCACAAAGGAAATTGCTTTCACTCCACTTTCTTTTTTCCCCTTTCCTACAGCTGGAAATACACTTCAAATAATGAAGGTAAGGATAACACTTTGAACGATAATGAAGAAATAAGATATTAAGAATCTTGATTACCTTGTAGGTGAGTCACAGCTGCCCGCCTATATAGCTTGCTTCTTGATTGTTGTGAGAGAAAGAAATAAAATTCTGACACACTATAGTTTAGGTTACATCTGCTTGGCTTGTACACTATTTTTATAGAAATCGGCTCCTGGAAGTGGGACACCATCATTATAAAAATCAAAATATGTGGCATTAGTTTAGCAAGTTGCATAGTAGGTGAAGAGATATCCAGGCTAGAAAGAAGTGCCCTTTGTTATGCCATTAGAAAATACAAGCTAACTTGGAAACAGACCACATTACTACCAAGCTTGTAGCTCTAGAGGAATAGGCTAAAAGGATATCAGATTTTTGGTGCATGTTGGCTGCTGCTTGGAATTTTTAGCAAAGTGCTACAAGAGACATGTGATAAAGTTAGACAAGAAATGGCCCATTTGCAGATTGAGATGAAAGAGAATATAGCTCTACTAATGGAGAGTCTTTCTACCCTTGACCTGCACTTTAATGAATTAAAATGCCATTCATTTGGGACCCTACAGGGTTGGAAAAGTCAACTGCTTCTATTCCTCAAAGAGCATGACATAACATTTTCATTAGAGCCAGCCACGGGGCAAAGATAAGTTTAAGAGTATTAGCTTCCCAACCAACTTGCCAAGACTTTAGTTTCAGATGGCATTAGGGTGGCTGACATTAAGTTAAGGGAAAGAGAGCTGAGCAGAGCAAAGGAGACAATAAAATTTTTAAATAGTGTCTATAGGCTCTACAGAAATTTGTCCAGCAGACGTCTTCGAGTGTGTCTATTCCACATGGAACTGTCTAGAAACAAAAAACCTAACTAACATTTTTCTTGTGTTTTTCCAGTTTTACTGAGATATAATTAACATCCATCACTGTATAAGTTTAAGGCATACAGCATAATGGCTTTACTATTGTGTATTTTGAAATAATTACTAAAATAAGTTTATTAGCACCCATCACCTCATATAGATACAATAAAAAGAAAAAGCAAAAAAAAAATTGTGTGTGTGTGATGAGAACTCAGGATTTACTCTCTTGGCAACTTTCATATATAACATACAGCAGAGTTAATAATATTTATCATGTCATACTTATATCCCAGGTACTGATTTATCTTCTAACAGGGAGTTTGTACCTTTTGACCACCTTCAGCCAATGAGCACTCTTCATCCTCACTGCCACCCCCCCACCTATGAGTTTTCTACGAGCTTGTTTTTTGTGCGTGTTTTGGTTTTGTTTAGATTTCATGTATAAATGAGATCACATACAGTATTTGTTTTTCTCTCTCTGACTTGCTTCACTTAGCATAACACCATCAAGATCCATCCATGTTATGTCAAATGGCAGGATTTCCTTGCTTTTTCATGACTGAATAATATTTCATTGTATCTATATACCACAACTTCTTCATCTATTCATCTGTCAATGGACACTTAGGTTGCTTCCATGTCTTGGCTGTTGTAAATAACGCTGCTATGAATATGAGGGTGCAGATATCTTTTTGAGTTAGTGTTTTCATTTCTCTACTAAGGTTTTGAGGGAATTTCATTACCAAAGAAACCACAAGCCTGGTGTACAAGAGCCTATGATTGTTAAATTTCTAATACAATACTCAGTCTCCTAAAGCTGCCCTAAGTGGAGCACACTCTTTCTTGCTGCTTTCTGATATAGATAGTGGACAGGGAAAAACCTCCCCACCACGCACAAAAGCAAAGCTTCAGGGGCCAATGAACAGGGGAGACACTTCAGGGCTGGCAGATGAATTAACCAAGGAACCTACTCCACTTGCAAGAAGCTTTCGCAGTTCCTGCCCAGGATAATTTAACATCTGCTACGGACAAAAACTACTGTGAGCTTTCCATTTTATACATTTCTGAAAGGATGGTTTTCTTTCTTCCTTTTTTAATTAAAAAATTCATTGTGGCAAAATATATATAACACAAATGTACCATTTTAACCATTCTTAAGTGTACAATTCAGTGGCATTAAGTACCTTCACATTGTTGTGCAAACATTACCACCATCCATCCCCTGAACGTTTTTATCTTCCTGAACTGAAATTCTGTACCTACTAAACAATACCTCTCTATTCCCCTCTCCTCAGAACCTGGTAACAACCATTCTACTTCCTTTCTCTCTGAATTTGACTATTCTAAGTACCTCATATAAGTGGACTCATACAATAATTGTCCTTTTGTGTCTGGCTTATTTCACTTAGCATAATTCATTCATAACATCACTTAGCATAATTCAACCTTAGCAATGTTCATCCACTTTGTAGTACATGTCAGAATTTCATTCTTTTTTATGGCTGAATAATATTCCTTTGTGTGTGTTCTTGACTGGAATTTCCACAAGTGATGTTGTGATCCTTCTCAGGGTATCACAACTGGGGTGTATTAAATTCAGTTATCCTGTTTCTATTCTATCATTGTATATCGGAGTTAGAGAAGACATATGAGTTGTGTTTAGTTGATGCGTTATCAGATTAAAAGGAGCCACTTCCAGAACCTGATACAAAAGACTACCTATGGTTGTGGATTTTCAGTTGCTTGCAGTTACTGGATAGGATTTTAGGTGGGCTCCCTTGTAGAAGGTTTGAGTGTATTTGTGAGGAAAGACGAGGGTGCATAGATACCTGGGTGACTAAAAGAGAAAATTGAGACAGAGACTGCTAATTGTCCATGGATATTCATTCTCCCCTATTCCACTTAATAACAGAACCTCCAGGCTTTTATCCAAACATTGAACTGTCCAGCAAGAGACTGCATTTCCCAGCTTACCTTTGAGGTAGGAGAGAGCATGTGACTAAGTTTTGGACAACTGGATGTTCGTAGAAGTAATGTGTTAAAACTCTAGTCACATTCACTAAATAGGAAATCACTTACCTTTCATTTCCTCTCTCTTTCCCCTTTCTCAGAACTAGAACAAAATGGATGATGAACTATGAACTGTCTTTTACGAGGAGAATGAGGACCATACTCTAAGAGATAGTTGAGTAACCCAACAGGAGAGACTTGGCCCCTGAATGACCTCCTGGAGCAAAATCTTTGCTAACCAAGATTGGATGGACTTCTATATGAGAGAGAAAAAAAATTACCACCTTGATGAACTCACTGTGTTTTTGGTACAGTAGCTTAGTCTATACCCTAAGTGTTATAATTGGATTGTAAAAATATGGATTGATAATGGAGGAATATTTTTGATATTGAGAAACACAGCCATATTAACATTCTAAATGTTTCTATTACATCTTAATTTATTGAGAAGTAAGGGACTGCATCTTAATCTTCATATTCCTAATATTTATCCCATTGCCTGACATGATAACACACATTGCTTTCATTTATTAATTAAATAATTCACATAATGACAATAGCAAAGTAAGAACGGTTGTATGATTCAAACAGCTTTTTAAACGAATGTTAATTCTGCCTCCTTTACCTGTTAATTGAACTTGTTTCCCTAGTGTCTAACCCTGTGCTAGATTTGAATTGAATTATATTACTCATGTTATCTGTCCTATCTAAATGAAAAATGCCCTTGATCCCTATTTATCTGTCCTATAAAATTCTAATCATTTATTTTAACAGCAAATTCAGAAACAACAACAGTAGGCTAAGTATTTGGTAATTGTGGAAATGTGCTTTGTTAGCAGAAGATTTAAAACTTCCTTTTTATATTTTTGTAGACCCACAGCCAAATTTTCAGTGGCAAATTCCATACTACACTGCAGTATTCCAAAATATTATGAGGTCACACAGAAATAAGTCCTCAAATAATCTCTCCCACACAGACTTAATTCAAATAAGAAAAGCAGCCAATTCAATTTGTGATAATTATCTGAGTGGCAACACTCATTAATATGGTCTCTCACAGAATATAAATAAGAAATATGTGTGGAGAACACTGGAATAATATAACTGGGCCATAATATTCAACACAGTAGAAGGAAAAGTGCTGCTCATTTCTTTGATTATTACCAAATTGTATTTCCTCCTTCAAGCTCATTAGTATTGGATGTTGTACTGTTTTCCTCAGTAAGTAAAAAAATCAGATTGTGAAACTGAAAATGTTATGTTAGGAAGGCTGTCTAATATTCTGGACAGAGCAGTGAATTTGTAGTTAGAAGGCTTTGGATGAGTAATTTAACCTTTCCAAGCTTTATATTCTTAATATATAAGATTAGCAGGATGGGCTAGATGATTACTAAGGTACTTTCTGGTTTTAGAGTTTTTTGATTCTATAAATTTCCCAGTCTATCCTGTAACGTTAAAAACTCCTCCGAAATACATTAATATATTTTGTGTTAGATACCATGTTATACCAAAGCTGAAGATAAAGGACTAAGACAGACATGATCTCTATCCTTCTGGAACTTACAGTGAAGTGGATAGAAAAATATACACATACTTATAACACTAAATAATTAATTGCATTTGTGGGAAGTTCTACCGAGAAAGGTAGACAATAATGTAAGATATAAAATAAACAAACTTACTGTAGTCTAGAGTGCTAGGGAATCTTCTCTGATTAAGAAGTATTTAAGCTGATACCTGAAGGATAATAGCCAGGCAAAAAGGAGGGGGATCAGAGGGGAAGTACAGACAGAGGAAATAGCATGAGCAAATCCCTGTGATGGAAGAGAGTTCTCCATCCAATTAAGCTGCTGAAAGTAAACCAGTGTTGCTGGAGCAAACAGAGTGAGAACAAAGTGGTACAAAATAAGATTGGAGTTGGAGGCAAGGTCAGGTCACTTGGAGCCTTAAAGATAAACATTGTATGAATTTTGGACTCTACAAAGACATACAGAAAGAGATAGAAGGATTTTAAGTAAGGATGCAATCTGATCAGATTTGCTTTTAAAATATTACTCTATCATTGAGGAATACTGGAAGTGGCAATTGTGGATATGAGAAGACCAGATCAGAGGCTACTGTAGCAGATAAGTGAGAGATGATGGTGAATTTAACAGGGATTTTATAGTTTATGTGGAAATAAATGAATAGATTTTTGATATATTTAGAAGCTAGGAACTACCAAAATTGTGATTAATTTGGATATTGGTATTGAAGAAGCATGAGATTTCAAAGGTCATACTTTATTCTCAGCCTTCAGCAGCCAGCAGATATGGATAACGTATACTAAACTAGATTACACTGGAGAAATGATCACTGTGGAGAAGGGAGGAATTAGGATTTCAATTTGGGATAATGAGTCTGTGCTGCCTATGCAGTACGTAAAGAAAATGTTGAATAGCATTTGGATACAGAGGTCTAAATATTAGTAGACATTTTGGGGATATATAATATATATTGTTTTATGTAATATAAAGTGAGCAGTTAACACGCATATGGTATTCATTTATTAATTAATTTATTTTTTAACATCTTTATTGGAGTATAATTGCCTTACAATGTTGTGTTAGTTTCTGCTGTGTAACAAAGTGAATCAGCTATATGTATACATATATCCCCACATCCCCTCCCTCTTGAGTCTCCCTCCCACCCTCCCTATCCCACCCCTCTAGGTGGCCACACAGCACCGAGCTGATCTCCCTGTGCGATGCAGCTGCTTCCCACTGGATATCTACTTTACATTTGGTAGTGTATATATGTCCATGCCACTCTCTCACTTCATCCCAGCTTACCCTTCCCCCTCCCTGTGTCCTCAAGTCCATTCTCTACGTCTGCGTCTTTATTCCTGTCCTGCTCCTAGGTTCGTCAGAACCTTTTTTTTTTTTTTTTTAGATTCCATATAACACATATGGTATTTAAAATGATGAGAGTGGATTAAGTTTTCAAGGTAGAAAACATAACAAGAAAAGAGAGGAGAAGAGAGAAGGAGGGAAAGGGAATGGGGAAAAGCCCAGGACAGAGCACTGAGGATATTTAACATATAAGACTCATAGAAAAGAGGAAGAAAAACCAAGGAAATGGAGAAGTGATAAGAGAAGTAGCAGAGGTTGGTGGGGGTAGAGGTGGGATAGAAGCACTTAGTGTCAAGAGGCCAAAGTAAGATGGTGTTTCTAGAAATAGTGTACAATCACTTATATGAAGAGCTGCAGAAAAGTCAAATAAAGTGAGGACTGAAAATACCTACTAATATAATTGACACAGGGGTCATTGGAGTGCTCAGAGGAGTAGTCTGGGTTGGGTAGTAGAAAACAAAAGTGAATGAACTGAGAAATTAATTGAAGATAAGAAATGGAGATGGGTACCTTTTCAAATAATTAGCTATAAAGTGCTGAAAAGAGATTTGGACAGTAGCTGAAAGGGGTGATAAATTTCAGGGATTTTTGTTTTTTTTTAATGATGGCAGGATATGTTTAAATGGCAATGTAAGGATCCAATATAAGGTAGGTGGTACAAAAAAAAAAAGAAGAAGAAATTAAGAAGCTAGTTGATAGGAAGTGTTTCTAAAAAGATAGAAGAGTAGGAGAGCCATAACACAGGTAGAGTTTAATTGGAGAAAGGATACATCCTTTAACAGAAGGGAAGGAGGAAAAGATGGTAAAGACACAGGAAGATTTATAAAGTTGGAAACAGGAAGTTGAAGTGGTCTCCCTATGATGGCTTCCATTTTTTTCTGCAAAATAGAAAAATTTTTACCTGCTGGAAGTGAGGCAAAAGATCAGAGGTTTGAAGAGAATAGAGAAGGTTTAAAATAGTAGTTTTAGAAAGTAGGAAAGACAGCTAATGAGAGAAACACAGGAATACTGCCAGTCCCTGTTGAGACAGTTAAAATAGGTAGTCTTGAATCATAAAACAACCTCTCTGCTTCATTGTGCAGTTGTAGTTAAATGAATTTCAGGAACATGGAGCCATTAACCCAGGGAGAGAATTGTATTAACTCAAGTGTGACCTTTTTTTCTGGGCAAAGGGACAAGGAAATCTAGAGATGGCAAAAGTGCTTGAAACAGGGGACTAAAGAATGTATGTCATGTATATAAGTGAAGAAGAGGAGGCTGATGAATAAAGAAAAAATAGGACAATTAACTGGATACTGTAGAATTCTGGATAGCAGAAGAGATGTAATATAAATAACTAGGAAGCTAATCTCCAAAACAATGGAGGTTGTGGTCAGAGGATTACAGAATTAGTTTTTCTACTTAGAGCAGTTTTGAGCAGTGTAACTGACCAGTTGATGGACATAGTAAGGGTGGCAATGAAATGAAAAAGGACACCACTGGATAAGAGAAGCATCTTCTGCCTTTACTCTTGCCTCATGAAGCGCTCAGTCTCTCCTAGCCTTAAACAAAAGTTTAACAAAAAATTAGAGCTTATTTTGAAGTGATGCCAAATCATCCTGCCCAGGATGACCATTTGTCCTGGAACAGCAGGGACCAAGGAGGAGAAAACACTAAAGTATTTGCTAGGAGTATTGACAGTTGTTCAATGAACACTTTCTGAAGGACGTGACATGTGAGCTGAGTCTTACAGGGTAAGTACTAGTTAGTAAGGTAAAAGGAGTTCTAAGGAAAAGTTCCAGACAAAAGAACAGGCATGGGAGAGAGAGTCAAATCTAACATTCATTTATAAACTGTCCTTCCATTCAAGGAAAGCTTTATACTAGCCACCCTGAGCAACACAATGATGTTTCAGAACAGTGCTCAAATGAGGAATATTGCATGTGAAGCCTTGCCATTATATCTGGACTGATACTTCCTAGATTACAGGTTTAAGGATGGGGTCCAGACTTATTTTAAATGCCTCTGTTCACTTAGTCCCTAGAACAATACTTGGTGTCTAGGAGGTATTTGTTATAATTGTCAAATAAATGAATGAATAAATTCAACTGCTAGTCTGAGACCCAGCATAAATTGTATTTCAGGGTACTTGTGATTAGAATATTACATTTGGAACTACTGGAAAGCTATGCTTATGTATACCTTTAAACAATGATCATACAATCTTTGAGCACCTCAAATTTCAGAGAATTTATTACATTTTAAAGACAGTTGGTTTGGACATTTCCAGATGTTAGAAAGATCTTACTGATATTGTGTCAAAATCCCGACTTTAATTATCATCTTAATTCCCTTGTCTTATCTCTGAACTTCAGAACAATAGAGACTATGATTAATTTCTCTTTGACATGGCAAGAGTTCAAACATAACAAGGTAGAAATATTGCATATCACCTTTCCTTCTATGCCCAGCTTGCTTCCACAAGCCTCTTTTCCCCAGGCTAAGTATAGGAATTCTTTCTTCCTTTCTTCAGTCACTCTTTACTAGCTGTTATTCATCTTTTAGGTCTTTTAGATTAACTACTACTCTCTCAGAAAAGCCTAACACAGGAAGATTAAGTTCCCTCATGATAAACTCCTGTCTCGCCTTAATTTTTCCCTTCATGGTGCTTTTTAGGTTAGAATTGTTAATGTTTGTCTTCCCTGCTAGGTATAAAGTACCTTAAGAGAACTGGGACCACAAGGGGGGAAGACAAACAAAAACCACTGGGTAGACAAAGATTAAACTCAAATGAGACAGATAACTGTTAAATGAGTAAACAAAATTAGAAATGGCATAGATCATAATAAAAATGAAAATGCTTGATCAAGAATAGTATGGGAATAATGGGAAGCAAGTGTCAGGAAAGGCCTCTCTAAAAACCTGATATTTAAGCTGAGACTAAGTAGAATTTAATTAGGTGAAGATTTTGATTCAGGATATTCCAGAAAGAGAGGGTAGCATGGGAGAGGTCTCAGGGTTAGCATGTTAATATGGCTACAGTTCACCTACTGAGGAGACAGCTGGAGGGAATGTTCAGTGAAGAGAGGGAGCATGTTGTGTTATTTGATGGAAGTGTAAAGTTAGGAAAGCAGAGGGATCTTGAAACTGGATAACTTACTAGTGCAACAAAAACTTGACTATCAGTTCTACAAATAGGGTCACCATTTGTAATTAACATAAAAATATTAAAATACAATTCACTGGACTTTTGCTTCCAGCCAAAATGGTGAAACAAGGAATAGAATTAGCTTTCCTGCTGAGTCAACTGAGAAACCAGATAAAATATATGAGACAATGCTTTCAAGATATTGGACACCAGGTGATGAAGGGTAGTGATCCCTAAAAGTGGGAAACAATGCAAGGTCAATCTTATGAGTGCCTCAGCCATTCTCTTCAGAAAGTTTCTAGGTTGAGGTGTGGGGAGTGAGGATACAGATGGAGCCCAAGACACTTCTTGAATTGACAGGATGAAACTGAGAGTCTGGGAGACCAAGGGGTTTCACATGGAAGAGAAGATGCACAAATAGAGAATTACAGAAATCTGCAGAGGCCACCCTCGAGTACTCATCAGTACATGCATGTAAAGAAACCACATGAGAATGGGAAAAGAACTACAAAAAGATAAAAGGGAACGATATCCACTGGTCAAACAGAGTCAGGAATAGCGCCTCTTCCCAAAAATCAGCCTGGAAAATATGTAATACACAAGATTTTGAGTAGAGTACACAGAAGGATCAGTTGTGGTTTAGCCTTAGATTAAACACCGTGTTGCTCCACAGTACAAGACAAAATCAATCTACAAAAGGATCACTCTTTCCATGTAATTTAACTGTGACCTTGAAAAAAATCCTCTGAAAAATATAAAACTGTCCAACATCGAATAAGGTAAAATAAAATGTCTAGCATCTAATATAAAATACCCAGGCATGCAAGACTATACCTAGCAAATATACCTTTCATATATAAAGGTGAAATAGATACTTACTCAGATACACAAAAGCTGAAAGATTTTATCACTATCAGACCCACACTACAGTAAATGTTACTGGAGGCCTTCAGGCAGAAGAAAAATGATACCAGTTGGAAATATGTCTATACCAAAGAATAATAAATATTGGAAATGAGAACTCTGTGGGTAAGTATAAAAAATTTTTCATATTATTTAAAACTCCTTAAAATATAAATGGATACTTTGAACAAAAATATGAAAAATGTAGTGTGAAGTTTATAACATACGTAAAACATCAATGAAATACTACTACACATCAAACTTTTTTCATTATTATTCTTTTTTTTTTTTTGGTTACGGTGATCTGTGATGTTACTATTGTACTTGTTTTGAGGCACATGAACCATGCCCATATAAGATGGCAAAATTTTTTTAACATTTTTATTGGAGTATAATTGCTTTACAATGGTGTATTAGTTTCTGCTTTATAACAGAGTGAATCAGCTATACATATACATATATCCCCATATCTCCTCCCTCTTGTGTCTCCCTCCCACCCTCCTATCCCACCTCTCTAGGTGGTCACAAAGCACTGAGCTGATTTCCCTGTGCTATGCAACTGCTTCCCGCTAGCTATCTATTTTACATTTGATAGTGTATATATGTCCATGCAACTCCCTCACATCGTCCAGCTTACCCGTCCCCCTCCCTGTATCCTCAAGTCCATTCTCTACATCTACGTTTTATTCCTGTCCTGTCCATAGGTTCTTAAGAACCACTTTTTCTTTTTTTTTAGATTCCATATATATGTGTTAGCATACGGTATTAGTTTTTCTCTTTCTGACTTACTACACTCAATATGACAGACTCTAGATCCACCCACCTCACTACAAATAAATCAATTTTGTTTCTTTTTATTGCTGAGTAATATTCCACTGTATATATGTGTCACATCTTATTTATCCATTCATATGTCAATGGACTCTTAGGTTGCTTCCATGTCCTGCCTATTGTAAACAGAGCTGTAATGAACATTGTGGTACATGACTCTTTTTGAATTATGGTTTTCTCAGCGTATATGCCCAGTAGTGGGATTGCTGGGTTGTATGGTAGTTCTCCTTTTAGATTTTTAAGGAACCTCCATACTCTTCTCCATAGTGGCTGTATCAATTTACATTCCCACCAACAGTGCAAGAGGGTTCCCTTTTCTCCACACCCTCTCCAGCATTTATTGTTTGTAGATTTTTTGATGATGGCCATTCTGACCAGTGTGAGATGATATCTCATTGTAGTTTTGATTTGCATTTCTCTAATGATTAGTGATGTGGAGCATCATTTCATGCATTTGTTTGCAATCTGTATATCTTCTTTGGAGAAATGTCTGTTTAAGTCTTCTGCCCATTTCTGGATTGGGTGGTTTGTTGTTTTGATATTGAGCTGCATGAGCTGCTTGTCAATTTTGGTGATTAATCCTTTGCCAGTTGCTTCATTTGCAAATATTTTCTCCCATTCTGAGGGTTGTCCTTTCATCTTGTTTATGGTTTCCTTTGCTGGGCAAAAGCTTTTAAATTTCATTAGGTCCCATTTGTTTATTTTTGTTTTTATTTACACTTCTCTAGGAAGTGGGTCAAAAAGGACCTTGCTGTGACTTATGTCATAGAGTGTTCTGCCTATATTTTCCTCTAAGAGTTTTATAGTGTCTGGTGTTACATGTAGGTCTTTAATCCATTTTGAGTTTATTTTTGTGTATGGTGTTAGGGAGTGTTCTAATTTCATTCCTTTAAGTGTAGCTGTCCAGTTTTCCTAGCACCACTTATTGAAGAGGCAGTCTTTTCTCCATTGTATATTCTTGCATTCTTTATCAAAAATAAGGTGGCCTTATGTGCATGGGTTTATCTCGGGGCTTTCTATCCTGTTCCATTGATCTATATTTCTGTTTTTGTGCCAATGCCATACTGTGTTGATTACTCTAGTTTTGTAGTATAGTCTGAAGTCCAGGAGCCGATTGCTCCAGCTCTGTTTTTCTTTCTCAGGATTGCTTTGGCTATTTGGGGTCTTTTGTGTTTCCATACAAATTGTGAAATTTTTTGTTCTAGTTCTGTGAAAAATGCCATTGGTAGTTTGATAGGGATTGCATTGAATATGTAGATTGCTTTGGGTAGTACAGTCATTTTCACAATATTGATTCTTCCAATCCAAGAACATGGTATCTCTCTCCATCTGTTTGTATCATCTTTAATTTCTTTCATCAGTGTCTTACAGTTTTCTGCATACAGGTCTTTTGTCTCCTTAGGTAGGTTTATTCCTAGATATTTTATTCTTTTTGTTGCGGTGCTAAATGGGAGTGTATCATTAATTTCTCTTTCAGATTTTTTATCATTAGTGTATAGGAATGCCAGACATTTCTGTGCATTAATTTTGTATCCTGCTACTTTACCAGATTCATTGATTAGCTCTAGTAGTTTTCTGGTAGCATCTTTAGGATTCTTTATGTAGAGTATCATGTCATCTGCAAACAGTGACAGCTTTACTTCTCCTTTTCTGATTTGGATTCCTTTTTCTTTTTCTTTTTCTTTTTTTTTTTTGCGGTATGTGGGCCTCTCACTGTTGTGGTCTCTCCTGTTGCGGAGCACAGGCTCCGGATGCACAGGCCCAGTGGCCATGGCTCATGGGCTCAGCCGCTCCATGGCATGTGGGATCTTCCTGGACCGGGACACAAACCCGTGTCCCCTGCATCGGCAGGCAGACTCTCAACCACTACACCACCAGGGAAGCCCATGGATTCCTTTTATTTCTTTTTCTTCTCTGATTGCTGTGGCTAAAACTCCCAAAACTATGTTGAATAATAGTGGTGAGAGTGAACAACCTTGTCTTGTTACTGATCTTGGAGGAAATGTTTTCAGTTTTTCACCATTGAGACCGATGTTGGCTGTGGCCTTTATTATGTTGAGGTAAGTTCCCTCTATGCCTCCTTTCTGGAGGGTTTTTACCATAAATTGGTGCTGAATTTTGTCAAAAGCTTTTTCTGCATCTATTGAGATGATCATATGGTTTTTCTCCTTCAATTTGTTAATATGGTTTGATTGATTTGTGTATATTTAAGAATCCTTGCATTCCTGGGATAAACGCCACTTGATCATAGTGTATGATCCTTTTAATATGCTGTTGGATTGCATTTGCTAGTATTTTGTTGAGGATTTTTGCATCTATGTTCATCAGTGATGTTGACCTGTACTTTTCTTTTTTTTGTGGCATCTTTGTCTGATTTTGGCATCAGGGTGATGGTGGCCTCATCGAATGAGTTTGGGAGTGTTCCTCTATTTGCTGTATTTTGGAAAACTTTGAGAAGGATAGGTGTTACCTCTTCTGCAAATGTGTGATAAAATTCACCTGTGAAGCCATCTGGTCCTGGGCTTTGTTTGTTGGAAGATTTTTAATCACAGTTTCAATTTCAGTGCTTGTGAATAGTCTGTTTATATTTTCTATTTCTTCTTGGTTCAGTCTCAGAAGGCTGTGTTTTTCTAAGAATTTGTCCATTTCTTCCAGGTTGTCCATTTTATTGGCATAGGGTTGCTTGTAGTAATGTCTCATGATCCTTTCTATTTCCGCAGTGTCAGATGTCACTTCTCCTTTTTCATTTCTAATTCTATTGATTTGAGTCTTCTCCCTTTTTTCTTGATGAGTCTGGCTAATGGTTTATCAATTTTGTTTACCTTCCCAAAGAACCAGCTTTTAGTTTTATTGATCTTTGCCATTGTTTCCTTCATTTCTTTTTCATTTATTTCTGACCTGATCTTTATGATTTCTATCCTTCTGCTAACTTTGCGGTTTTTTTGTTCTTCTTCCTCTAATATCTTTAGGTGTAAGGTTAGGTTGTTTATTTGGGAAGTTTCTCATTTCTTGAGGTAGTATTGTATCGCTGTAAACTTCCCTCTTAGAAGTGTTTTTGCTGCGTCACATCGGTTTTGGGTCATTGTGTTTTCATTGACATTTGTTTCTAGGTATTCTTTGATTTCCTCTTTGATTTCTCTAGTGATCTCTTGGTTATTAAGTAGTGTATTGTTTAGCCTCCATGTGTTTGTATTTTTTACAGATTTTTTCCTGTAATTGATATCTAGTCTCATAGAGTTTTGGTCAGAAATGATACTTGATACCATTTCAATTTTCTTAAATTTACCAAGGCTTGATTTGTGATCCTATCTATCCTGGAGAATGTTCCATGAGCACTTGAGAAGAAAGAATATTCTGCTGTTTTTGGATGGAATGTCCTACAAATATCAATTAAGTCCATCTTGTTTAATGTGTCATTTAAAGCTTGTGTTTCCTTATTTAGTTTCATTTTGGATGATCTGTCCATTGGTGAAAGTGGGGGGTTAAAGTCCCCTACTCTGATTGTGTTACTGTCGATTTCCTTTTTTATGGCTGTTAGTATTTGCCTTATGTATTGAGGTGCTCCTATGTTGAGTGCATAAATATTTACAATTGTTATATCTTCTTCTTGGATCGATCCTTTGATCATTATGTAGTGTCCTTCTTTGTCTCTTGTAACAGTCTTTATTTTTGATTCTATTTTGTCTGATATGAGAATTGCTACTCCAGCTTTCTTTTGATTTCCATTTGCATAGAATATCTTTTTCCATCCCTTCACTTTCAGTCTGTATGTGTCCCTAGGTCTGAAGTGGGTCTCTTGTAGACAACATATATACGGGTCTTGTTTTTGTGTCAATTTAGCCAGTCTATATCTTGGGGTTGGAGCATTTAATCCATTTACATTTAAGGTAATTATCAATATGTATGTTCCTACACCCATTTTCTTAATTGTTTTGGGTTGTTATTGTAGGTCTTTTCCTTCTCTTGTGTTTCTTGCCTAGAGAAGTTCCTTTAGCATTTGTTGTAAAGCTGGTTTGGTGGTGCTTAATTCTCTTAGCTTTTGTTGTCTGTAAAGATTTTAATTTCTCCATCAAATCTGAATGAGATCCTTGCTGGGTAGAGTAACCTTGATTGTAGTTTTTCCCTTTCATCACTTTAAATATGTCCTGCCACTCCCTTCTGGCTTGTGGAGTTTCTGCTGAAAGATCAGCTGTTAACCTTATGGGGATTCCCTTATATGTTATTTGTTGCTTTTCCCTTGCTGCTTTTAATATTTTGTCTTTGTATTTAATTTTTGATAGTTTGATTAATATGTGTCTTGGTGTGTTTCTCCTTGGATTTATCCTGTATGGGACTCTCTGCACTTCCTGCACTTGACTATTTCCTTTCCCATATTAGGGAAGTTTTCAAGTATAATCTCTTCAAATATTTTCTCAGTCCCTTACTTTTTCTCTTCTTCTTCTAGGACACCTATAATTCGAATGTTGGTGCCTTTAATGTTGTCCCAGAGATCTCTGAGACTGTCCTCAATTCTTTGTATTCTTTTTCCTATATTCTGCTCTGCGTTAGTTATTTCCACTATTTTATCTTCCAGGTCACTTATCTGTTCTTCTGCCTCAGTTATTCTGCTATTGATTCCTTCTATAGAATTTTTAATTTCATTTATTGTGTTGTTCATCATTGTTTGTTTGCTCTTTAGTTCTAGGTCCTTGTTAAACATTTCTTGTATTTTCTCCATTCTATTTTCAAGATTTTGGATCATCTTTGTTATCATTAATCTGAATTCTTTTTCAGGTAGACTGCCTATTTCCTCTTTATTTGTTAGGTCTGGTGGGTTTTTGCCTTGCTCCTTAATTTGCTGTGTGTTTCTCTGTCTTCTCATTTTGCTTAACTTACTCTGTTTGGGGGTCTCCTTTTCGCATGCTGCAGGTTCATAGTTCCTGTTGTTTTTGGTGTCTGCCCCCAATGGCTAAGGTTGGTTCAGTGGGTTGTGTAGGCTTCCTGGTGGAGGGGACTAGTGCCTGTGTTCTGGTGGTTGAGGCTGGATCTTATCTTTCTTGTGGGCAGGACCGCATCTGGTGGTGTGTTTTGGGGTGTTTGTGACCTTATTATGATTTTAGGCAGCCTCTCTGCTAATGGGTGGGATTGTGTTTCTGTCTTGCTAGTTGTTTGGCATAGGGTGTCCAGCACTGTATCCTGCTGGTCGTTGAGTGGAGCTGGGTCTTAGTGTTGAGATGGAGATCTCTGGGAGAACTTTTGCCATTTTATATTACGTGGAGCCGGGAGATCTCTGGTGGACCAATGTCCTGAACTTGGCTCTCCCACCTCAGAGACACAGGCCTGACACCTGGCTGGAGCATGAAGACTGTCTCAGCCACATTGCTCAGAAGAAAAGGGAGAAAGAAAGAAAGAGAGAGAGAGAGAGAGAGAGAGAGAGAGAGAGAGAGAGAGAAATAAAGAAAGAAGGGAGGAAAGAAAGAAAGAGAAGATAAAATAAAGTTATTAAAATAAAAATATTTTAAAGTATTAAAAAAAATTTAAAAAAGAGAAAAAAAAGAAAGAAGAGAGCAAGCAAACCAAAAAACATATCCAGTAATGGTAACAAGTGCTAAAAACTATACAAAAATAAAAAAAAAAACCTGGAAAGACAGAACCCTAGGACAAATGGTAAAAGCAAAGCTACACAGACAAAATCACACAAAGAAGCATACACACACACACTCACAAAAAGAGAAGAAGGAAATATATGTATATCTATATATTAAAAAAAGGAAGAGAGCAACCAAAACAATAAACAAATCTACCAATGATAATAAACTCTAAATACTAAAGTAAGATAAACATGAAACCAGAAACAAATTAGATGCAGAAAGCAAACTCGAAGTCTACAGTTGCTCCCAAAGTCCACCACCTCAATTTTGGGATGATTCGTTGTCTATTCAGGTATTCCAGAGGTGCAGGTACATCAAGTTCATTGTGGAGCTTTAATCCGCTGCTCCTGAGGCTACTGGGAGAAATTTCACTTTCTATTCGTTGTTCACACAGCTTCTGGGGTTCAACTTTGCATCTGGCCCTGCCTCTGCGTGTAGATCCCCTGAGCGTGTCTGTTCTTCGCCCAGATAGGATGGGGTTAAACGAGCAGTTGATTAAGGGGCTCTGGCTCACTCAGGCCAGGGGGAAGGAGGGGTACAGAATGTGGGGTAAGCCTGTGGCGGCAGAGGGCAGCATGATGTTGCAATAGCCTGAGGCGTGCCGTGTGTTCTCCCGGGGAAGCTGTCCCTGGATCAAGGGACCCTGGCAGTGGCGGGCTGCACAGGCTCCCAGGAGGGGAGGTATGGATAGTGACCTGTCCTTGCACACAGGCTTCTTGGTGGCTGCAGCAGTAGCCTTAGAGTTTCATGCCTGTCTCTGGTGTCCGCACTGATAGCCACAGCTCGTACCCCTTTTTGGAGCTCTTTTAGGCTGTGCTCTGAATCCCCTCTCCTCATGTACCCTGAAACAATGGTCTCTTGCCCCTTAGGCAGGTCCAGACTTTCTCCTGGACTCCCTCCTGGCTAGCTGTGACTCACTACCCTCCTTCAGGCTGTGTTCACACAGCCAGCCCCAATCCTCTCCCTGGGATCTGACCTCTGACGCCAGTGTAAGATGGCAAATTTTATCAATAAAAATTGTGTGTGTTCTGACTGCTTCACTGACAGGCTGTTCCTGCATCTTCCCTCCTCTTCTTTAACCTTTCTATGTTCTGAGACACAACAATATTTAAATTAGGCCAACTAATCACTCTAGGATGACCTCTAAGTGTTCAAGTGAAAGGAAGAGTTGCACATCACTCATTTAAACCAAAACCTATAAATGATTAAGCTTAGGGAAGAAGGCATGTCAAAAGCCAAGAAAGGCCTAAAACTAGGCCTCTTGCACCAACTAGCCAAGTTGTGATTGCAAAGAAAATGTTCTTGAAGGAAATTTAAAATACTACTCTAGTGAACACTCAAATGGTGAGAAAACAAAATAGCCTTACTGCTGATATGCAGAAAGGTTTAGTGGTCTGAATAGAAGATCAAACCAGCCACAACATTCCCTTAAGCCAAAGCCTAATCCAGAGCAAGGCCCTAACTCTTAAATTCTACGAAGGCTGAGAAACATGAGGAAGCTACAGAAGAAAAATTTGAAGCAGGCAGAAGTTATTAGTGCATAAGGTTTAAGGAAAGAATCCATCTCCATAACATCAAAGTGCAAGGTGAAGCAGCAAGTGCTAATGTAGAAGCTGAAGCAAGTTATCCAGAAATTGTAGTTAGAATAATTAATGAAGGTGGCTACACTAAACAACAGATTTTCAATGTAGATGAAACAACCTTCTGTTGGAAGAACATTCCATCTAAGACTTTCATAGCTAGAGAGGAAAAGTCAATGCCTGGCTTTAAAGCTTCAAAGGACATACTGACTCTCCTGTTAGGTGATTTAAGTTGAAGCCAGTATTCATTTACTATGCTGAAAATCCTAGAACCCTTAAGAATTATGCTAAATCTACTCTGCTGTGCTCTGTAAATGAAACAACAAAGCTTGGATGTTGGCACATCTGTTTACAACATGATTTACTGCGTGTTTTAAGCCTCTGTTGAGACCTACTGCTCAGAGAAAAAGATTCCTTTCAAAATATTACTGCTCATTGACAATGCACCTCATCACCCAAGAGCTCTGAGGGAGATGGACAGTGAGATTAATGTTGGTTTCGTGCCTGCTAACACAACATCCATTCTGCAGCCCATGGATCAAAGAGTAATTTGGACCTTCAAGTTTTGTTATTTAAGACTTACGTTTCCTAAGGCTATGGCTGCCATACATAGTGATTCCTCCGATGGATCTGAGCAAAGTAACTTGAAAACCTTCTGGAAATGACTCACCATTCTAGATGCCATTAAGAACATTTGTGATTTATGGGAAGATATCAAAATATCAGCATGAACAGGAGTTTGGAAGAAGTTGATTCCAACCCTCATGGATGACTGAGGGATTCAAGACTTCAGTGGAGGAACTAACTGCAGATGTGGTGAGAATAGCAAGAGAACTAGAGTTAGAAGTAGAGCCTGAAGATGTCACTGAATTGCTGCAATCTCATGGTAAAAGTTGAACAGATGAGGAGTTGTCTCTTATGGTTGAGCAAATAATGTGGTTTCTTGAGATGGAATCTACTCCTGGTGAAGATGCTGCAAAGATTGTTGAAATGACAACCAAGGGTTTAGAATATTACATAAACTTAGTTGATAAAGCAGTGTCGAGGTTTGAGGAGATTGACTGCAATTTTGAAAGAAGTTCTAATGTGGTTAAAATGCTGTTAAACTGCATTGCACACTACAGAGAAATTGCTTGTGGAAGGAAAAGTTAATCAATGTGGCAAACTTCATTTTTGCTTTATTTTAAGAAACTGTCATGGCCACCCCAACCTTCAGTAACCACCACCTTGATCAGTCAGCAGCCATCAACATGGAGGCAAGACCCTCCACCAACAAAATTATTCTGATTTTTGAAGGCTCAGATGATGGTCAGCATTTTTTGTAACAAAGCATTTTTTTACGTTAAGGTATGTACATTGTTTTTCCAGACACAGTGCCATTGCACACTTGATAAACTGTACTATAGCGTAAACATAACTGTTACATGCACTGGGAAACCAAAAAATTCATGTGACTCACTTTATTGAGATATCCGCTTTATTGCGGTGGGCTGGAACCAAACCTACAATATCTTCGAGGTATGCCTGTATATGTATTACAAGGAGATTAAAGATGTGTGTATAGGTATATAGGTGACTTTGTGTTAAAAGTCATCCTCAAATCTATCCCTCTCTGCAAATCAGTATCTAAACGGATGGGCCTACCTCACTTTGAATGTCTCTTATGTAATAGTCTGCTTTATTGCAGTTACTTTAATTTACTCTTCTCTCATTTTCTGCAGTGCTCAAGTTAGTGTTTTGCACATGGTAAGTATTAGAGAGCTCATAGTTGAGTTCAGTAGAAGTAAGCTCCTAGAGGGAATTATTTCTCTCCCAAGAATAGCAATGATGGGACTTTAAAAAAAAAAATGATTTCTTAGAAAAATCACAGTTAATTCAAAGGTCAAAGAATCTAAATAACTTGAAAATAAAATCCAAATAGTTAAGCATTCTCTCTCACTTAAACAAATTCAAACCTTGTATCTGCCTTCATAGTTTATATAGAGGGAGATTTATTTTTATTCTAAGCACCCACTCATTTAGAATGTATAAAGCCAGGGAGATCACATAAGCATGCTTTTAAAATGGTACAATGCAATAACTATTGATATACAAATTAACTTTTCCCTAACCCCGAAGATACTGTTAGATATAAGAATCTTAATAACATGCAGTTTTATAGGCCACCAGTCCAAACCTTCATTATGTAGAAGAACAAAACGAGGCTCAAAAGTGACTTGCCCAAGGTCACACAGTTGGCATGTCTGTACTACAGATGTGATATGTCCCATGAGTGAGCGCTATCTCTCTGAAAAGTGCTGCTGTCTGGCTGGCCTGGGGGCAGACAGCCCAGAGCTTGCAAATACACTTGATGGTAACTTTAATCATCAGCACCTCTGAACCATTGTTTTCTTTAGCCTCCCTAAGATTACTCATGTTGAGAAAATAGAGGTAGTAATGTATATTTTAAAAATGATTGTTATATTGTTATGATTGTTATACACCTAGGACTGAACCAGATTCCAGCTACTGAAACAGACATAATCATATGACCAATGACATGTCATAAGATTCCCATTCTCTCAGACTTGACCAGAGACTGCCGAAGTAGGGACATTTTTTTGGAAAGATTTATGAGGGTGAAGTCAGGGAGTGAGGACAGGAACCTAATATCAACAATCTACCAGGCACCATGCCAGGCCTGTTATAGATGCTGTATTATACAATACTCACAACATTCTGTAAGGTAGCTATTATTACCCCTATTTTATAGACAGAAAAACTGCGGCTATGAAATGTTAAGCCACTTGCGGAATTCAGAAAGCAACAAAGTAACGTTGTTATTTAAACCCAGGGTTGTATGACTGCATAGGGTTTCCACCATACTATCCAAACTTCCAGACAGAAAGATCCAGCATAGAGGAAAAATTTAGTGTTTTCATATTATTCAAGAAGCAAAATTCAGATCCAAATTCAGATCATGATGTCACTGAGGACTTTATGAAAATATGTCTCTTATATTGCTTTTATTTTTTTTAAATGATGAATGACATGATTCTGCTCCTCAATAAAAGAAATAGTAGAATCAGAAACAATAAGCAGAATATATTTATAAAGAATAAATCATTCTGAGCAAACCTAATTACTTTCTTTCTTCCAACAGAATTACATGGCCAAAAGATAATGGAAGTATAAAAGAAACAATGTATCTTGATTACTAATATAACAGATAGTGTCTCTTAGACATTAACTAGCACAATTAATTGAAAATAGTCTCAATCTCCAATAAAAATTGACTACAAAGGAACAAAAGGTCAGTGTCATATAATGTCAGGGGTCAGTGTGGGCTGTCTGCCTTGCCCAGCCCCAAATGCCATTTGTAATCGTTCTTGTAGAAGCACCAATTGTCTGGAATGACAAAGCAAGACAAAATCCTTCTGCCTAGTGCTGGCTCTGCCTATCCAGGAGACACAACTTGCATTAGATGGAGATAAAAGCGGGGTGGGGGATGGAGAATTCACACACTAGGGAAATGAGTAGCAACGGTAAAGCAAATACATAACGATTCAGGATAGAAGTGTGCAAAACCACCCTGGAGAACCATCGTGACCTCTGGAACTGTGTTTGTTACTGAATGTAAACTAAATCTTACAACATATCTGAAGAAATAATGTATCAGTCAGAGTCAGCCTTGAAAGCATGGAGAAAGGATCTGCTGGGACAGAAAGTGAACCATTTTAGACTAAGTAACGTTCAGTAACCTGTCCAAGGGCACACTTTTGTTCAGGGACTGAGGGAGAACGAATCCACGGATCTGTCAGTGTCTCCTGATTTTAACCAACAGCCCTTCTCTGATGTTACTCTGTATAAAGATGAACAACGCTGACTCACAATTCTCTACCTCCATTATGGTAGACTCTGCTGGCCTCATAAATCAGAGAGATGACCTGTGGGTAATTGGTAGTAGAAATGCCACAACCTCCTGTAACGGAGATGATTAGTATCTACAGAGCGGTAAATAGAAAGACAGCTTTCTGCTTTCTTCCTAGGAACCTGTGGACCCTTGGTTTAATCAGAAGGCATGAAGAGCCACCTGCAATGCACCTATTGGGACTCTAGCTGGGATAGAGATGGTCAGGCTTGCCAAAGTGATCACACCCTCAGGTTTATCCTAGGAGGCACCCTCCTCATTACGATTCTACATAGAATGACCATTTGAGATACTTAGGGAAAAAGACAAGGAACATTCCTCATAAATCATGCAGAGCAAAAAGCCTATGTTTGCTGTTGAGAGATAAAAAATATCTCAGGATGTAGCTTCTATTTGCCTAGGCTGAACGTAGGCAAACTCACCCTAGACAAAAATGTGAAGGCTACAGAATGTTCTTCCGTATACCTGGGATCGCATTTTGCCTATGAATGTGATAGACAGAGACTACTACAGCTCAATGCTTCTCAAAATTGTGCAGATGGGAGAGTGCCCCAAAATCATAGTACTTCCTACAAAACTACATGAAAGATTGTATGTTTAACTGCTATCAAACCATGTAGTTTTGTACTGAATCAGATGTTGTTTTATACTTGAGTATAGTGTTGATATATAATAGCAGACGCCAACAGTTTAAGAAAAATTCAGAGAAAATGAAAAAATAAGAACATTACATAAGCCTGAAATGTTTGATACATTTTTCTGAAAAAGGATCATTTTTCCATCTTAGCAGTAAGATGCGTCTAGTTTACATGCTGTGTAGGCATATTATTTGAGGAATACTGACTTGGATCCAGGAAGTGCTTAACTTGCAAAAATTCTACTCCAGGATTTAAACTTTGTTCACTCCTAAAAGAGATCAATAAGTGATTGCCTCTCTTTGGGTTTGTAGTTCACTCCCTTCAGTATCTCAGGGTAGATAAAGTCTCATCTAATTTTAATACAGTCCTTCTGCTGCTGCTGCTTCACTGGTCCCAGGTAAACATTTTTGGATTATTTGACGTAGCATCATTTTTTTTCTAGAAATAACTATTTGTGTTATGTTAGTATGCAGCGATGATACCAAGGCTCTTCTGGAGTCCACATCGCCTTTTAGTGCAGAGTTTGGGGAAGGTTTTTCTGGTATAAACTCCCTAAGTAAGGGTTATTGTTTAAGGCTAGTCCTTTTCAGGCTGTCTAATTGCAAACATCATGGGCAGGCTCCTGTTTACAAATACCTGTGTATCAGAAGACAGTCCTCTCTCAGATAATACTGAATTTGATCAACGTTGAAGCTGGAGTAGAGCCTTCCTAAAAGTGCTTCTTTGGAGCACAATTTAGGGATTTAGAACCACTTACAGTATTCTCCAGTATTCATATTCTCTGAGGCTTACATTTATTTGGACAAAGTAAAGTTTTCCAAAGAGAAGACCCACTCTCCAGGTTTTCCACGGGGTCCACACATACCTCAGACTTATTTCCAAACAGACCCTACTTCTCTTAAGATCATCACAGTTTAATGAACTCGTAAACGTATTAAAGGAACATCTTCTCACTAAGACCACAAATCTTCTTCGTTTGCAGATTATAAACAACATTAGTGGGTGTTTTTACTGCTGAGCTTGACTCTGAGCTCAACAGAGCACTTTTAAAAAGAAATGTTTTACTTGATATTTTGTAGGATCTCATTATATGTTGCATTATTTCTTCTTGATTAAACCAATATGTTCATTTTAATCTCAAGTGAAACACCCCTTGACCATTGAATCTTTTCCTAACCTACCATGTGTTTCTAAATCATTCTATGATTCCTTCCCACTAATCACACTTGCAGTTCTGGTCTGTATATAGGCACCACAGATATGCAGGTGCCATCAGATTCTTTTCTCTTATAGGTTATTATAAAATATTGATTATAGTTCCCTGTGCTATACAGTAGGTCTCAAGTACCATTAGGGTAGGGCTCTGTCCTGACTTGTGCACCACTGCATGACCAGCATCTAGCAAAGTGCCCAGAACATACTTGACATTGAAAATATATTGAATAAATGAATTTACTGAAATCTTCAGAGGAATATTTGTGAAACTCTGTTATTATATTACCACACTGATGAAACAAATTCCAAAAGAGCTTTGTCTTAACTCACTGGGTCCCCTGGAAAACTTGACTTCAAATCTCACTGAAAACCAAACACAAAACAAAAATTCAAAACAATGAAAAGCTCTCTAGCTTCATGTCTCTAGTGAGATTTCACAATGACATGCCACAGAAATTAAGGGATCTGTTTATAATTTTTCAAACATAAGCAAAACAATTTTTGCAATGCAGTCAGCTGAATAAATAAAGTAGCCTGCAAAAGAAATGTAGGTTTTTCAGACATTATAAATCCCTATTTAAATTCTGGATGATTACGTATTTATGTGCCATAGATTTAAAGACTGCAGAACAGATATTTTGTCCAACGTAAAGGCTATCTTTAGAGAAAATGATGCTCAAATTTCTTTATAACAGGATTTTTTAACATGATGGGTCATGGATTAGCTTCATCAAGTCCATAAACCTCCTGAAATTCTGAGCAAAACTTTCAAGTGTGTCTAAGTACATTTTACTACAGAGAAAGTCCATGGTTTCCTTGTCTCCGTTTCTAAGTCAAAAATGTTAAAAACTGCTTCATTAGAGTAAGGTCTAAGAATCATAGTGGCAGGTAATATTACCTTCCCTTAGGTGATATTGATTTTTCACAGGTCATTTGGATCACAAAAACTATAATTTTCAGAGGGTTGGTTCAATAGACCCTAGATCCTTGCAGCATTCCCTTCAGTGTATACAAATGACTGATCACAAAGTATAGGCTGATATTTTGGTGATATGTAAAGCATAGGTGGTACCACATGTTAATTATTTATAAAAATACCAGACGGAATTTCTCATTACTTTCCTTATCCAAGAAGCTGGAGACTTTATAAAAACCCTCAATATAATGATTTGTATTGATGCTATTCAAACTTCGCTGTGGTTTCAATATGATCATTTTTATTAAGAAATTCATTAGTCATTGCATATGGGAAATTGAAAAACTTCTTGGTAAGAATATCACTGTCAAGTCATACGTTTAAGGCTTCCATAACTCAATTACATATTTTCTGAAGAATACAAAATTTATGATGTCAGGCAGGGAAATTCCATACGTTTTCAGTTGTTAAAGCAGTTCATTTTAAGTTAGAACCTCTAGGCTTTTTTAATTGAGATATAGTCGACATATAACATTATATTAGTTTCATGTGTACAACATATGATTCAATATTTGTATATATTGGGAAATGATCACCACAATAAGATGCATTAACATCCATCATCATATAAAGAACCTGATTAAAGATCTTAATTTTTGCAATTACTTGAATGCTGGTTAAAAATAAATTGTCCTGAAATACAAACTGACATTCTTACGGAAAAAAATACAATTTGTAAGTCCCTCCTAGTTGACATAAAATAAATGAGGCACTTTAAAATTTTTATTTTATTTAATCATCAGAACAATTCTGTGAGGTATATATTAGTATCCCTATTTTACAGAGGAGAAAACAAGTACAAAGTGGGTAAGTAATCTGCCCAAGATCACTAAATAAATATGCCATGGTATAAATCTGTGTTTCTGTCAACATATTCAATTTTTTCTGCTACTCGAAAGGTTTTTAAAAATTAAATTTATTAGGATATAATTTATGTTCAATAAACTGCATCCACTCACTTAATAGTACAGTTCAATGAGCTGTGGTAAATATATACACCCATGGGACCATCACTGCAATTAAGGTATTTCCAGCATAATAGTTGCAGGATATTAGTAGCATCCTCATAAGTTTCCTCATGTCTTTTTGCAGTCAATCTTCCTCTGCTCCTGGTTCCAGGAAGTCATTAAGATGGTTTTACTTTTTCACTTTTTAAAATTTTGCATATTTATTGAATATAATACATAACCATAAATTCAGCTGTTTAAAGCATGCAATTCAACGTCTTTAGTATATTCACAGAGTTGTGCCACAATTATAACACTCCATTTTTAGGACATTTTTATCACTTCAAAAAGAAATCCCAGGGCTTCCCTGGTGGCGCAGCGGTTGAGAGTCCGCCTGCCAATGCAGGGGACGCGGGTTCGTGCCCCAGTCGGGGAAGATCCCACATGCCGTGGAGCAGCTGGGCCTGTGAGCCATGGCCACTGAGCCTGCATGTCCGGAGCCTGTGCTCCGCAACGGGAGAGGCCACAACAGTGAGAAGCCCGCGTACAGGAAAAAAAAAAAAAAAGAAATCCCATACCTATTAAGAATTAGTCCCTATCTTTACTCTTTCCCCAGCCTGCCCACCCCCAGGCCTCAATAAACACTAGTTTACTTTTTACTTACTCTGCACATTTCATCTAAATGGAATCATACAATATATGGTCTTTTGGGATAAGCTTATTTCACTTACCATAAATGAAAATTCACCCATGTTGTGGTATGCATCAGTTCTCCATTCCTTTTTACTGTGAATTATTTTACTGTATAGATGTATCACACTTTATTTATCTATTCATTATTTGTTAGACATTTGACATGTTTCCACTTTTTGACCATTATGAATAATTCTGCTATGAACATTCATATATGTTTTGTTTCTTTTAGGGTATAATACTTAGAGTGGGACTTACAGTTTCCTGTCCATAATGTAAGGAGTTTGGAAGTTGTCACTTCTCTCCACACAACAAGAAAAATGCTGAACAAACAAAAAATTAACAACTCTTTTTGCATCCATTGGAGAACTGAGGTCTCAGGGCAAACAACTAACTCCAAAATTGGAGGGACAGGCAGGTAGATATAGAGAATCACAGTTCAGTGGAGCAGAAACCCATGAGCTGAAATCTCTGGGAACTGGTACCAGAGTGGGTAAACCTAAACTGTAATTGTTAAATTGCTAGACGCTCAGTGTAGACAAGTCAGAAAGTTAAAAATTTCAGGAGGTCCTAGTCTTAAAGGGATTCCCCAACTTGGGTAAATTTCACCTCCAGAAGTCTTGAGAAGTTCTCACAATGAAGGAAACGCTTCCTCACACTTCTAGCAGGGGGAGGGGGAAAGTTGCCTTTTTGAAATACTCCTGGAGAATTCTGTTCTTAACAAGACCAGCCCTCAAAAGAAACTGTTTTACCAGAGCCTAACCAACTGGGATTTTACCAGAGCCTAAGCGACTTCGGGAAGGGACATACCCAACTGAAGCCTACTCTGCCCTTCGACATGAAGCTGGCAAATATCCAACTCTAGTCCTCTATAGCCTTCCTTCCTGTCTCAATTAAAGGTTCCAGGGACTGAAAAGTACTTGTGAAAGTCACAGCCTAGGGGCACAGGCTTACTAAAAGACTGAGACCAAACCATAGGCTATGGAAGGCTTATCTTACCCCTATACCTTATCACAGCATCATATGGTTCCTGCATAATAACAGGGAATACAGCTAAAAGAACCGCAAGTCCCGGGTTTTATTTGAGAAGTCTCTAGGGAAACCCAAAGATAATAGGGAGACAATAACAAGGACACCTGTGAAAATTTTAACCTCTGACATCTACAGCTACAGCAAACGGTAAACGTAGTCTAATCCGTAGACAGATAAACATAAAACCTCATACTAAATGTTATTTAATTCAGTTACTTTTACCCAGTTCATCACGTCTGGCTTTCAACCAAAAATTACAGAACATACTAACAGAGAAAAAAAAAATTTTGCAGAGACAGAGCAAGCCTCAGAACCAGACTCAGATAAGGCAGGGATATTAGAATTATCAGACTGAGAATTTAAAACCACTATGATTAAATGCTAGGGCGCTAATGGAGAAAGTAGACACATGCAAGAACAGATGGGCAGTATAAGTGGAGAAATAGAAAGTAAGAAGGAATGAAAAGGAAATGCTATAAATCAAAAACACTGTAACAAAAATGAGGAATGGTTTTGATGAGCTCATTAATACACTGGACATGGTCAAAGAGAAAATCAATGGGCTTGAAGAAGTGTTAATAGAGATTTCCAAACTGAAATGCAAAGAGGAAAAAAAAGTGAAAAAGACAGAACAGAATATCTGAGCCCTGTGGGACAATAATAATTGTGTAACATACATGTAATGGTAATACTAGAAGGAGAAAAAAGGGAGAAAAGAATGGAAGAAATAATTTGAAGCATTAATGATAATGACTGTGAATTTCCCAAAATTAATGATAGATACCTATAGTGGTACCTGGATAATACAATAACTCTGTTTAATATTTTGAGTAACTGCTGTAACTATTTCCAAAATGACTACACCACTTCATTCCCACCAACAAGTTATGAAGGTCCCAATTTTCCACATCCTTGCCAACACATTGCTATCTGTCTGTTTTATTATAGTCATCCAACAGAATGTGAAATCTCTTCTGCGTTTCTTTAATGTATAATAATGTTGAGTATCCATGCATATGATTCTTGGTCATTTGTACATTTTCTTTGGAAAAATATCTATTCAAATTCATTTTTAATTGAGTTAGTTGTCTTTATTATTGAGTTGTACAATTTCTTTATATATTCTGGACATCAATCCCTTATCAGATATTTTAAGTAGGCTGTCTTTTTGCTTTCTTGATAGGATCATTTGTTTTTAATTTAATATAGTTCAATTTATGTATATATGTATGTTTATGTATGTATGTATACACGTGTACATGTTTACCACTTGTGCTTTTGATGTCATGTCTACAAAACCATTGTCTAACTCAAGGTCATGGAGATTTACTCCTATTTTCAAAGAGTTTTTATAACCTTAACTCTTAGATTTAGGTCTATGGTTCATTTGAATTAAATTTTGTGTATGGTACAAGCAAGAGGACCAACTTCATTCTTTTGTGTGTAGGTAGCCAGATGTCCTCACACTATTTCTTGAAAAGAATATTCTTTCCCCATTAATTTTTCTTGGCAATCTTGTTAAAAATCAACTGCCCATAAATTTATTTCCAGACTATCATTTCTAGTGAATTTATCTATATGTCTATCCTTATGGCAGTATCACATTATCTTGATTTAAATTCAGAAAGTATGAGGCCCCCAGTTTTGTTCTCTTCCAAAATTGTCTTGACTATAATAGGTCCCTTTCATTGCTATATGAATTTTATGATCAGATTGTCATTTTCTGCAAAAAATACCAGATTTTCATACAGATCACATTAAATCTGTAAATCAATTTGGAGAATATTGTCATCTTAAAAATATTAAGTCTTCTGATGCTTGAACATGGAATATCTTTCTATTTACTTAGATTTTCTTTAATTTCTTTCAACAATGTTTTATAATTTTTAGTATACAAGTGTGCTTTGTAAAATTTATTTCTAAGTATCTTATTTTTAGGATGCTATTGTAAATGGAATTGATTTCTTCATTTCATTTTCAGATTATTCATTGCTAGTGTATGGAATTTTAATTGATATTTATACAGTGATACTTTACCATGCAAACTTCTTGAACTCATTTATTAGCTATAATAGTTTTTATGTGAATTCCTTAGGATTTCCTATATGCATGATCATGTATCTGCAAAAAGAGATAGTTTTTCTTCTTCCAGCACAATTTGTATGCATTTTATTTCTTTGTTTTTTCCCTGATTAGAAACTGTAGTACAATGTTTATCAAAGGTGGCAAGACCAGGCAACCTTTTCATAGTCTTAATCTTAGGGGGAGGGCATTCAGTCTTTCTCTTGATGTTAACTGTGAGTTTTTTATAGGTGCCTTTAGTCAGGTTAAGGCAGTTCCCTTTATCCCTAAACTGTTGATAAATTGGTTTGTTCATTTGTTTGTTTGTTTGTTTTGTGCTGTGTTTTGTTTTATCATGATGGGGTGATGGACTTTGCCAAATGCTTCTCTGTGTCTATTGTGATGTGTCACATAGCTTTTGTTCTTTATTCTATTAAGGTGATGTGTATATTACATGGACTGATTTTCGTATGATAAATCAAACTTGCATTTCTTGAATACATCTATACATCAGTTTTGCCTGTTCTAAGGTGTCATATATATTGAATAATTCAGCATATTTTCTTCTGTTCCTGTTCTTTGGACCAGCATGCTATTTTTAAAATTCATCTGTGCTCCTCCATGTACCAATAGTTCATTTGTTTTTGTTGTTTTTTTTCTCTTGTATGTGAATAACATAACATTTTTCATGCATTACCTGTTAACGGACATTTGGTTTGCTTCTAAGTTTCGGTTAGAATGAAAAAAACTGCTATGAATATTTGTGTATGAGTTGGGGAATGCCCTCTGCCAAAAAATTTGACTTTCTTGTCCTTTTCAGCTGCTGTTTTTTTAAACTCCAGTGGCTTTTGTTTTTGTAATGTTTAAGAATTTAAATAATTATTTTTAATATTTGACTCAGTTTATAAAATTTATGTATTTGCTAAGTACAACTCCAATTGTTCATCAAGTTCTCAAATTATTTGGTTGACCACATCAATGTATTGATGTCTGGTTAAGTATTACCTGACCAAGTAATCCTTCTGTTCCTTCTTTTATGTGCTTTGAAAGCATTTGTATGTTATTTTAGTGCTTATCTGCCTTATAATGACGTCAATATATATATTGTTTTCATGAGGATATAAGCACCAAAGAATTAGCATTATGTTTGTTTTGTGCACCACTGTATGACCAGCACCCAGCACAATGGCTGGAACATAATAGGCCCTGAATACATATTGACCAAGTGAATAAAATAAAATCGCTGGCAAACTATTTATAAAACGTGAAGTTAAAATTATCTCTAGTCTTGGGCTTCCCCGGTGGCGCAGTGGTTGAGGGTCCGCCTTCCGGTGCAGGGGACGCGAGTTCGTGCCCCGGTCCGGAAGGATCTCACATGCCGCTGGGCGGCTGCACCCGTGAGCCATGGCCGCTGAGCCTGTTGCTCCGCGGTGGGAGAGGCCACAGCAGTGGGAGGCCAGCGTATCGCAAAAAAAAAAAATTATCTCTAGTCTTAATGAAGCAATTCCAGCAAACATCAATAGTATAGAAACTTTTGACTTTAAATCACATTGGATTTAAAATCCCCAAATAATAAAGATTAAATGAACTGGCTAAATAGAGTTAAGTTTTTTTTGTTTTTTTGGTTTTTTTTTTTTAACACTGAAAGAAAAGCAACCTGGAAGTTGAGACACACATAAGAATTTTCAGTTAGGAATACGTAAAAAATGGAAATAAGAAAAAAGACAACAAGTCTTTTGGGGAAGAGACAAGAATTTAATAAGAACAAACTCCTTGTGCTTTAATAGAAGCAGATCATAAATTCATACCAGTAAAATTTGGAAATGTTTTCTGGACATCTATAGAAAATAATCACAAGAATTCAATTATCAAAGTTCTTATAATGATTATGGAAAATCAGTGGGATGGGAGTTGGGGGCAAAAATGTTACTTGCTGTTGATAAAAACAGTAAAATCAGAAGAAAACATAATCAGAACTAGTGGCTACACAAACTAAAATAATATGATTATTTTGAGATTCTATCCTAATGGTTCTCATATATATATTTATATTTAAAATATATATATATATATATATATATATATATATATGTAGTAGCCATCTTGATGTTCCTTGCAAGATGATGTCAAAGGCATTTTGGTCTGGGTTAACTCTATCCCTCTATCCCTGGTAACAGAAAAGAGTCCACAGCAGCATTCCCTCCACTAAGAAACAAAAACCTGAAATCCCTGCCCAGTATTTTTGCCAAATTGGATAATCCAATACTAAACAAAAAGCTGTACAGTATGGTAAAGGAAGAAATGGAAAAATAAATGAGAAGCTCTGTCCTTAATGAACTGTGTGACATGGAGTATTTCACTAGACAACAGGGCATCAGTGCTCTCAATGGCTAAGCAAGGAGGCTCAACAAGGTGACACATAATATATATTCCGTTTTTTATAGTTTTCTAATATGTCATTCAAATAATTTTCCACTTAAAGATCCACCTGTGATTATGATCTAAAACTTTACCAAAAAGACAAGTATTGGAGTAAATTTTTAAAATTATAAGGTTGTAAAGAATATCTTGTAGTCCTTACATAGGATTACACTGCATTGCATTTTTTCATTAATTCAGTAAATACTAAGTGTCTGTTATGTTCCTAGGTACTGGGTTAGGCTGTGGATATGAAATAGTAATCAACACATTTCAAGTTTTCAATTAAATTATAAAGAAATAAGGGAGACAGGCCAACAGAAAAACTTTGAACCTTATAAGAAGTGCTATGACTTGAATAAATACAAAGTATTGTAAAAGCACAAAAGAAAATCACTTCACTTGGTTTTCAGGAAATTAGGGAAAGTTTTTCAAGGCAAATGATATCTTCAATATAAAACTGTGCTATGTTCTATGGAGAGATGCTGCAACAACAAAAAAACACCCTAATTTTAAGGTGATTATGGTTTTGAACAGAAGATAAAATGTAGGTAAATGAAACATTGGATAAGAAGTAAAAACTGACATAAAAAGTGACCTATACAAATTTTTATCATTTTAAAAGAGGAAATTTCCTCCAACTAAGGAAATCAAGACATCTGCAAAGAAGCTGTGGCATATCAGCTGATATTCAAAGGACAAGGGGAAGCACTCCTGAAAGAAGAGATTTATGAAGAGCTACGTAGTGGCCAACAATGTCACTTACCAAATCCTGAAATAAGGAACAGGACTACTACAGACAGTGCATTGTGACTGATGACATCTTTAGAGTTGGGAAATGTTGAGGAAGGGGTAGCTCTCTAATAGAAGGGTGATTCTGAGTAGACAAAAAGACTTATACCCTACAGTTGTTGCCCTGAGGATTTGAGAAAAAAAATTGGTAAAAAGCCTTATTTTCCCCTTTGCTACATGTAAAAGTACATACTGTCATGTCAGTGCTTGATAAATATTTACTGATTTAAAAAGAAACATACTAATAATTCCTGTAAATGTCTAGCATTTAATAACATTTTGTTACATAACCCCATCAGCAAACATAAACACACATTCCAGATGTAAAAGAATGGTTTGAATTCTATAAATAAAATGGGGGATGAAAATGTTTGAAAAATACTAAAAAATGAGATGAAATTATTAGAGCTTTTGAATGAGAACCATTAAAACTACTTAAGAAATTGATTGAAGGATTTTTTTAAATGTTTTCCACAAAGTAGAAGTAAATTCCTAATTTTCTTGAATGTAACAATAATATCTACTAAGGAAAGTAGAATCAATCCATGGTACTTTATCCAGTTTATCACAGGGTACTTCTCAACAACCAATTACCCAGAAAGTAGGAAAAAGAAAAACAGTCTTTCAAGAAAGTAAACTAGATGTCTCTGGAACTTGTGCTCTTGGGTAACAGGAAAGCCTCACTCAGAGTTTCATGTCTTTATATTAGCATCACTTATAATGAGCTTAACTAAATTATGTGCATGGATTACCTGTAAAAAATAGATTAGACCCAATATGAGAAAGTAGTGACTGTCAAGTGGCAGGCATATTGATAAACACAAGGAAGGACAAAAGACACCCCCATGATGAGAGAAGAGACATAAATGAGAATATAAAAATCAAAGTATGGATGTAACAGAGATTATCATACTAAGTGAAGTAAATCAGAAAGAGAAGGAAAAACACCATATGATATCATTTATATGTGGAATCTAAAATATGACACAAATGAACCTATCTACAAAACAGGAACAGAATCACAGATATAGAGAATAGGCTGGTGGTTGTCAAGGGGGAGGGAGATGGGAGAGGGGTGGATTGGGAGTTTGAGATTAGCAGATGCAAACTGGTATATATATTGATAGAATAGATAAACAACAAGGTCCTACTGTATAGCACAAGCAGCAGTATTCAATATCCAGTGATAAACCATAATGGAAAAGAACATAAAAAACAATGTGTGTGTGCATATATATATATATATATATATATATATATATATATATATATATATATAACTGAATCACTTTGCTGTACAGCAGTAATTAGCACAACATTGTAAATCAATTTAAAAAAAGAGAAAAAGTGAAAAAAAACCCAAAAAGTATTTCTGAAAATGTGTTAACCTTAAACACAAAGCAGAGCACTGTTTAAGGTCTAGTGACTAAAAAGGTCAAGTAGGTTCAAGTTCTAAGTATTTTTTTCCTGAACAGTATTTGACAGGATACTTATTAAAGGCAAGAGATACAATTATTTAAAAGAACCTAAGGGGAAAGAAATTAACAAGGACTGATTAGCTATTAAGTATAAATGTTTACGTATGCTATATCATTTATTTCAATGAAATATGTCTAATTTAATCTATATTATAAGTGAAAAAACCCAAGGCTCTGAAAATTTATCTGATTTCCTCTGGCTTTCAGATCATTGCAGAGAACTGCCTCATATTCTTATGTAAGATTTGCTTACTTAACATGTTGAAGTGCACATTATGTACAGTAAAATGTACCCATTTTAAGTGCACATTCCAATGAAAATTAATGGATTTATCTACTCATGCAATCACTATCACAAGCAACATATAGAACATTTTCATTACACCATATATTTCTTTTATGCCATTTATGAATTGCTTCAATGCCTGGCCCTAGTCAATCACTAACCTTATTCCTCTCATGATAGAATATTTTATAATTTCTTATATGCAAACTTCTATATTTTTATATTGAATATAAATTTTTGTATTTTTATACTGAATATGCATGCTTTTATATTCAAAAAGAATATGAATAAAATCACATTCTTTTGTGTCTGGTTCTTTAATTCAGCATAATCATTTTATAATTAATACATATTGCTACCTGTATAGGAAATTTGTCCTTTTTAATTACTGAGTAGTCTGTCATATGGTTATACTGCATTTTTAATATAATCACCTTTGGCTCGATATTTAGATTAGTCCTAGTTTCCAGTTTGGAACTATTACAAACAAAAATTTATGAACATTTGTGTACAAATCCCTATGTGCACATATCTTTTTATTCTCTTGGTTAAATGTCTACCTGTGGAATAGCTGGACAATATTATAGATGTATATTTAACTTTATAAGAAACTTCATAAGCCAAATGGTTTTCCAGTTGCAACAGCAGTGAATAAAAGCTTTATATACTCTATATCTAGCAAATATATAGTATTTTTATTTTAAAAAATTTTAGCCATCCTAATGGCTATATCCATAGGTATTTCATTTTGGTCCTAATTTGCATTTCCCTGAAGTTGAGTACTTTTTATGTGCTTATTAACCATTTAAAATCTTCTTTTGTAAAGCATCACTTAAAATATTTTCCCATTTTTATAATGTGCTGTTTGTCTTGAAAGAGTTCTTCATGTATTGCAGATAAAAGTCCTTCATGAGATATATGTTCTATAAATTTTTTTTTACAATTTGTACTTTCTTTTCCTTAATGGTGTCTTTGAGGAGCAAATGTTTTAAATTTTGTTAAAGTTAAATTTATCAGTTTTGGGAACTTATAATTTTTGTGTGCTAGATAAGATATACTTACTATAAGGTTTCAAGAATTATTCTTACATATTATTCTATAAATTTTATATCTTAGACTCCACATTCATGTATAAAATCCATTACAATTTGATCTTTTCTATATGGTATGTGGTAAAGATTGACGTTCATTTTTTTCCCACAGAAATATTCAGTTATTCTAGCACCATTTATTTAAAAGGCTCTCTTTCCCCATTCATTTATATTGGCATCTTTGTCAGAAATTTACCATATATATGTGAGTCTATTTCGGATACCATCTATTCTTTTCCATTGAACTCTATACCAATATCACATTGTCTTGACTAATATATATTTGTAAGTCTTGAAATCAAATTGTATAAATCCTTCAGCTTTGTGTTTTCTTTTTTAAAATTTTTGACTGATGTGGGTCCTTTGAACTTCCATATAAATTTTAGAATCTGCTTGTCAATTTCTCTCCAGAAAATCTTGCTACTATTGTAATTTTGATCTAGTTGAATCATTGGATCAATCTGAGAAAAATTAACATTTTTTAGTAATACTATTGAAATTTTATTTTTAACTTTTTAATTTTCTAATTTTTAAAAATTGAAATATAGTTAACATACAATATTATGTTAGTTTCAAGTGTGCTACATAATGATTTAACATTTGTGTGCATCGTGAAATGATCACCACAATAAGTCTAGTAACTGTTTCCATACAAAGTTATTACAAGATTATTGGTCATATTCCTTATGCTATAAATTACATACCCGTGACTTATTTATTTTATAACTGAGGCTTGTACCTTTTACTCCTCTTTGCCTCTTTTGCCCCTCCCCGCCCCCCGCAATTCTCTTCCTTCTGGCAGCCATCCATTTGTTCCATGTATCTGTGAGTCTGTTTTCATTTTGTTTTGTTTGTTTATTTCTTTTGTTCTTTACATTCCACATATAAGTGAGATCAAACATATTTGTCTTTCTCTGTCTGACTAATTTCACTTAGCATAATACCCTCTAGATCCATCCATGTTGTCACAAATGGCAGGATTTGATTTTTTCTTATGACTGAGTAATATTCCATTGTGTGTGTGTGTTTGTATACATATATATACACACCTTCTTTATCAATTCACTTATATGTGGACACTTAGGTTGTTTCCATGTCTTGACTATTGTAAATAATGCTTCAATGAATATAGGGGTACATATGTCTTCTCAAATTAGTGGGTTTTGGTGGGGGACTGTTAAGTATCCAGAAATGAAATTTCTGGATCATCTGGGAGTTCTACTTTTAATTTTTTGAGGAATAGGCATACTGATTCCCACAGTGGTAGTAACAATTTATAATCCCACCAAGAGCACACAAGGGTGGGATTGTAAATCTTCATCCATATCCTCACTTATACTTGTTATTTGTTGTCTTTTTGATGATACCCATTCTGACAGGTGTGAGGTAATATCTCATTGTGGTTTTGATTTGCATTTCCCTGATGATTAGTGATGTTAAACATCTTTTCATGTGCCCATAGCCTATTTTTATGTTTTCTTTAAAAAATGTCTATTCAGGTCTTCCACCCATTTTTTGATTGGATTTTTAGTTTTTTTGACATTGATTTGTATGAGTTCTTTGTATATTTTGGATATTAACCCCTTATCAAATATATCATTTGCAAATATATTCTCCCATTCAGTAGGCTTCCTTATTGTTTTGTTAATAGTTTCCTTCACTGTACAAAAGCTTTTGAGTTTGATGTAGTCCCATTTGTTTATTTTGGGGTTTTTTTCCCCAGCTTGAGGAGATAGATCCAAAAAAATCTTGCTAAGACTGATGTTAAAGAGTGTACTGTCTATGTTTTTTTTTTTTTCTTCTAGAAGTTTTATGGTTTCAAGTCTTACACTTAAATCTTTAACTCATTTTGAGTTTATTTTTGTGCATGGTGTGACAGAGAAGTCCAGTTTGAATCATTCACATGTAGCTGCCCAGTTTTCGCAACACTGTATATTGAAGAGGTTGTCTTTTCTCTATTGTATAGTCTTGCTTTTTTGCAGAGTAATTGAACATAGAAGCATGAGTTTATTTCTGGACTCCCTATTCTGTTCCATTGATCTATGTGTCTGTATCTGTGCCAGTACCATATTGTCTTCTTTACTGTAGCTTTGTAGAATAGTTTGAAATAAAGGAGTGTGTTACCTCTAGTTTTGTTCTTTATCTCAAGATTATTTTGGCTATTCAGGGTCTTTTGTTTTTCCATGCAAATTTTAGAATTAATTGTTCTAGTTCTGTGAAAAATGCCATTGGTATTTTGATAGCAATTGCATTGAATGTGTATATTGCCTTGGATCATGTGGTCATTCTAAGAATATTAATTCTTCCAATCCATGAGTGCAGTATATCTTACCATTTATGTCATGTTCAATTTCTTTCATCAATGTCTTCCAACTAACTAAGGTAACATTGAGTTGAGGATTCATATGGTTGGAATTTAGCAGTAAATACCTTAGTAGTTCACTTTCATTTATAGTTAATTTATTGTAAGCTCTCCTGTTGTAGGACTATTCCTCTGTCTACTGTGTCAATATACTCAACTTTGTGACCTGAAGGTACATGCTCAGGGACTACGATGTGATCTTACTCTAACTTTGGTAGAAATGTGCACAGTGGAGAAAAAAAGGTTTGAAATGCGTGGAGCCAGAAACTGGTGTGTGAAAAATTCTTCCAAATAGGAATATTCAGCACACAATATATTTCTTCCTCTCTGAAGCCTCAGTTGCAGTCAACTGAGTACTTAGGGCCTCCTGGTGCCTCCAGAGCTGATGAAGGTGTTTGGGGAAAGGAAATTTCCTTTGTAAGGGAATCTCTAGAGTAAAATTAAAAGGCAGTAAATATTTTCTACACCTTTTCATATTTGAATGTGAGTATGAACTATATATAGTGATTAAGAACATGGAGTTTTGAATCATACGGACCTGAGTTGGAATCCTATTTTGCTATTTCCTAATTATATGACATTGAGCATGTTTCCATGAATTTTGGTCTCTTTCTCTATAATATCATGTATATGGGTATGTGTATGTATATATATATATATATATATATATACACACACACACATATACATTTGAGAGACTGATATCTTTATCTCCATACTATCAAAAAATGTATGTATGGTATTTATCACTGTGCTTTTGAAAGTTTTGTGTTCCATCTAACACCTTTCTCAGTTTTCTCAAGAGACCCTCAGTAAAGATTTACATTCTTTTCAAGGGTTTTTAGAAGTAGTTTTTTTTTAAGTGACTTTGTGATGAGGATGGCTTTAAGGTAGGAACAGGAAAGTACAAATATATTCAATTTACAACCATAATCAAGTTAACTAAAACCAGTGTCACTGCAAGAGGTGACAAAAAAAAAAAAAAAAGGAATGCGTTGGGGAAATCAGGAAAAGCCGACTGAATATATGAACCTTCGGTGTACCAAATACACAATAATATTAGAAGACATTTAAGCAGGTAAAATACCTGGGAACAGATCCTAGACAGTCCTGAAGCCAAGGATTATTTGTTAAAAGCCACAAATACGATCTTCGGATACTTTATTTCATGTCCATTCCAGAGTAACTCCTGAGATGTTTACAAACTCAAGATTCTTGAAGGACCTATAAAAAGAACAGGACACAAAATATCAACCACCAATCACTTTATAAAAGATAAACTGTGACAAGAGGGAATATACAAACTCTAAAATCCTGTCTCCAGACAGTTTAATGCTTTCATTTTTTCAATGACATATTGGAAATCTTTCATTGGTAAATATATGCAAGACTGGAAAATAAATCAGAGTTCTTTACCAAATTAGATACAATGTACAAATATTGGACATGATAAAGAAACCTGTGGGGAAAACATTTATAGCACAAGGGCTCCCATGTTCTTGGGATAGGTGTTATAAAGCCTATTGTTATAAAACCTATCTCCTCTGGAGATGATGGAGCTCACTTTCATATAGCTAAAACACACAAAAGAAATGAAAATATAAGAGAAGAACTAACAATGGCAAATATCTGTTTTTAGCACCCACTATATTCTAGTTATTTCACATACTGTATTGCCAAACATTACAGTAATTATGAAAATATGAGTTATAAACCCAATATTATGAGTAAAAACTAAAAAGTATAGAGCTAAAATGATCTATGCAAAGTTATATGAGTTGCTGAGATAATACTCAAATTTAGATCTGCTTGGCTCCAAATCCCATATTCTTTTCAGCCAGAGGCTGTAGGCATGGTCAATGTAGTAGACCCTGCAGAGTGTCAGTCTAGCACACAAAGAACCCTTAATTGCCTCCCCCTCACTTCCTCTACTACACACACATTCATATTTCATCGATACTGGTTCTTCTAGAAAACTATTTTTTTTAGACTACCATTCAATTCTTTACTTCATATATACCACTTCTTTCCTTCTTGGTCAGAGTTTATTCGTTCATGAGCAGTTACCTGATACAAGTTGAGCTAACTGGGGTCCCTCCTCCGGCTTTTTGAAATTAATGACAAAGAAGTGAAATTAATGACCAAGAGGTAAAATTAAGAGTGACATATGTGGCTTTGTAGACTGGGAAGCAGAGGATGCCAAACTGTAGAGAAAAAGAAGAAACATATGCACACAGAGAAGTAAAAGTGAGAAAGAGAGATTGCTACCTGGGCTTTCAATAGTTTCTATTTCCAGCACCCAATCCCAGTCCTTCCTGGGGCCCAGCTGCACTCTTCCCGTTGGGTTCCATGACGTCATCCCTTTGTTCCACCATAATTTGTTGTCCTGTTTTGCTTAAGTTAGCTCCAGCTGACCTTCTTTATTGCAATCCAAAAGTTCTAATACCAAACATGCCAGAGTTGATTTTCATCAAGAGGATAAACAGGCGAAATTTTACTGACCTCAAAGATCAAGTTGCCCCTAGGGGCTTAAATCTTTTCTTACAAAGATCTGGGTAAACCTCTAACTCTGCATTTCTCTATGAGACCCCTGAGGCCACACATTTAGCCCCACCCACATACCGAGGACCAAACCTCTTTCCAGGCAACACTGATTTTAAGATCCTAGAGCAGGGGTTCCCAACCCCCTGGCCATGGACCGGTAGCGGTCCATGGCCTGTTAGGAGACAGGCTGTGCAGCAGGAGGTGAGTGGCCGGCAAGCAAGCGAAGCTTCATCTGTATTTACAGCCGCTCTCCATCACTCACATTACCGCCTGAGCTCCACCTCCTGTCAGATCAGCAACAGCATTAGATTCTCAGAACACAAACCCTACTGTGAACTGGAGGGATCTAGGTTGTGCACTCCTTATGAGAATCTAATGCCTGTTGATCTGAGGTGGAGCTGAGGCAGTGATACTAGTGCTGGGGAGCGGCTACAAATACAGATTATCACTAGCAGAGAGGTTTGACTACACAGACACCATAATAAATCAATTGCTTGCAGATTCATGTCAAAACCGAGTGGCAAATGACAATTAAGCTGCATCTGGTGTCAGGCTTTATGGTGACAAGTGAGTTGATGCACTTCAATTGTACAGCTGCATCTGCTGTCAGGCTTTAAGTCAGAACCCGACACTTATTTTAGTCCACACGTGGCCCGCCCATTATTTTTATTTACTACTTCCTTCCGCGCCTCTTTCCCGCACTGCACATTTGTCTCAGTTACAGTTTTGGTAAGCCCACAAGCTAACCCTAGACAAAATGAGTAAAAAAAACAAACGTCGCTGGAGAGCTTCTTTGAAAAGGGGGAAAGACCCAATGATGAGACAGCAGAAGACTCTAAGACCGCCAGAAAAAGAAAGCTGCATTTAAAAGAAAATACCAGGAATGTTACTTAAATTACGGGTTCATTGCAACAGGTGATTCACATTCTCCAAGCCCGCTTTGTTTCGGTTTTTTTTTTTTTTTTTTGCGGTACGCGGGCCTCTCACTGCTGTGGCCTCTCCCGTTGCAAGGCACAGGCTCCGGACGCGCAGGCTCAGCGGCCATGGCTCACGGGCCCAGCCGCTCCGCGGTATGCGGGATCCTCGCGGACCGGGGCACGAACCCGCGTTCCCTGCATCGGCAGGCGGACTGTCAACCACTGTGCCACCAGGGAAGCCCTCCAAGCCCGCTTTGTATAACGCGTGGTGACCGGCTATCCAACAAAGCCATGAAACCTTCAAAACTGCTTCGCCACATGGAGACCATGCACCCTGCATTAAAAGACGAGCCTTTGGAGTTTTTCAAAAGAAAAAAAAACGTGAACACGAAGAACAGAAGCAATTATTGAAGGCCACCACTTCATCAAATGTGTCTACACTGAGAGCATAATTCTGAGTGGCTAACCGCATGGCTAAAGCTAAGAAGCCCTTTAGTATTGGTGAGGAATTGATCCTGCCTTCTGCTAAGGACATTTGTCGTGAACTTTTAGGAGAGCCTGCAGTTCAAAAGTGGCACATGTTCCTCTTTCGGCTAGAACCATAACTAGACAAACTGATGAAACAGCAGAGGATATTGAGGCACAATTGTTAGAGAGGATTAATGAGTCACCATGCTAGACAATCCAGGTTGACGAGTCTACCTATGCTGACAACAAGGCAACAATGCTTGTTTTTGTGTGATATATTTTTCAGGAGGGTGTGCATGAGGATATGTTATGTGCACTTTTGTTGCCAACCAACACCCTAGCTGCAGAACTATTCAAGTCTTTGAATGATTACATATCAGGAAAATTGAACTGGTCATTGTGTGTTGGTATATGCATAGACAGAGCGGCTGCCATGACCGGACAGCTTTCTGGTTTCACTACTTGGGTCAAAGAGGTCACTTTGAATGTGAGTCTATGCACTGTGTCATCCATAGAGAAATGCTGGTCAGCCAAAAAGTGTCACCTGAACTTAACAATGTTTTAAAATTATCAACCACATTGAAATATATGCCCTTAACTCATGTCTGTTCACGCAGCTCTGTGAGGAGATAGGCACAGAGCACGCACCTCTTCTCTTATACACAGAAGTGAGATGGCTTTCTAAAGGTAGATCACTGGCCAGAGTTTTTGAGTTATGAGAGCTGCTCCAGAGATTTCTTTTAGAAAAACAGTCACCACTGACAGCACATTTCAGTGATACAGAATGGGTCGCAAAATGTGCTTATTTGTGTGACATATTCAACCTGCTCAATGAACTCAATCTGTCACTTCAGGGGAGAATGACAACTGCGTTCAAGTCGGCAGATAAAGTGGCTGCATTCAAAGCCAAACTGGGATTATGGGGGTGACAGTTTAACACTGGGATTTTTGACCGTTTCAAACATTAGCAGAGATTTTGAAAGAGACTGAGCCGGGGCCTTCTTTCTCCCAGCTGGGGCACGATCACCTATCTCAGCTTTCAAAAGAGTTTGAGCATTACTTCCCAACCACAAAAGATCCCCGAACTGGGAAGGAACGGATCCGTGACCCATTTGTGAATAAGCCAGGTGAATCGACTCTGTGCTAGAAGAGGATCAACTGCTTGAGATCGCAAATGACAGTGGCCTTGAAAGTATGTTTGAGACAACTTCAAATCTCCATACATTCTGGATTAAGGTCAGTGCAGAACATCCTGAGATTGCCACCAAAGCACTGAAAAGGCTGCTTCCATTTCCAACATCCTATCTTTGTGAAGCAAGGTTTCTGTAGTGACAGCAACAAAAATGAGGTCACGGAGGAGACTGGCCATAAGCAACACACTTTGGGTGTCACTGTCTCCCATCACCCTCAGATGGGACCATCTAGCTGCAGGAAAACAAGCTCAGGGCTCCCACTGATTCTGCTTTATGGTGAGTTGTACAATTATTTCATTATATATTACAATGTAATAATAATAGAAATAAAGTGCACAATAAACGTAATCATGGCTTGAATCATCCTGAAACCATTCTCCCTCTCCCGGTCTGTGGAAAATTGTCTTCCACAAAACCAGTCCCTGGTGCCAAAAAGGTTGGGAACCGCTCTCCTAGAGCATTAATTCAAACGAATCAACATTAAGACTTGCACAGACTTTGGGTAGACCAGACCTGAATTTGAATCGCAGATGCCAGCTGCCTGAGCGATTTTGAAAAAGTGACTTAGTCTCACTAAACCTTAGCTTTTTAAAAATGGAGATAATACGATGTATCTCAAACTATGGTTGTATGGATTAGAAAAGAACTATGTAATGTGCTAAACACAGTGTCTGACAAATAGTAGCCACTCAGTAAATGGTATTTTTTTCTTACTCGTCACAGTTCTGACCTTATTGCTAATAAGTGTCATTGCCATCTACGTGAATTCCTTAAATTGGTTTTCTATGTAATTGCTATATAATCTTCCTTTAAAAGAGTTTTCCTTCTTTTCCTTCCTTTCCTTTCTCCTCCTTTCTTTTTTCCCCCTCAAATATCTTTGATTACCAAAAACACAAACTAAAGATATAACTGCTGCCTTTAAGGGTTCATAGTCTAGTGGGAGAAATCTTACAGAGATACGACAGTGCAGGCTGGTGCTACTATAAGGGGAAAACCCCCGTGCTAAGGTGACACAGGTAGGAATGTCTCACTCAGACTGGAGATTCAGAAAAAATTACCCGGTGCCCCAGTTCCCTAAGTCATTATTTGGAGAAAAGCTGCTCAGTAGAGCTGTTAGAGCTGCTTCCAACCGGTTCACTGTGAGTGAGAAATAAAATTCTTTTCCATTAAGTGGTTAAGATTTGGGAATTCTTTGTTATAACAACGAACGTTAATTGCAATGACTAACTGAACTCCCAAGAACCAGAGCCACATTTCTGAACACAGCCCCCAGGTTACAAATTCCTGCACATAGACTCGGGAACCACTTTCCTTCACAAATTCCTGACTAGTGTTTGCTCTAAAGGTTGTGAATTCTAGATAGCTTGTCCTAACTCCTTCCTTTTGATCATCCCAGGTTGCTCTTTCTGACCACTCTCCACACCCTTCCCCAGCACAGGCCCCCATGGTGATGTCTGATTGTATCACTTGACTCACCTCACAGTGTCTGTCTTGTCTCCAGCTGCCCAACTATGTTGGGAGGGCAAATAGAACAAAGTCCTTATTACAAAGAGGCAGATTTAATTCCATTTTCTCACGTACTCCAAGTCTCAACTTCTGTTTTTATCCTTTTCTTAATTCTCCAAAAACACATTGGTCATGTTCACTCTCAGTGACACTGCTCTGTGATTAGATTAGACAGGATGACTCTTTCCTAACTGTTCCGAAGAATGGCTTTTGTTCTGGGCATAAGCATAGACCTTATTTTTCTGATTTAGTGTTTCCTAATTCCTCTTTATCTGTACTGGCACAGTCTACAGTCTTGATTTTTCCCCTTACTCTCCCCATCTTCCTTTCCACTGCCCCTCCTCTTCAACAAACAACCACCATCTCCACACCACACACACCATCACTGATGGGGTTCATTCTCATAATAATCAGATTTCCCGCAGAATCTTGTTTTGTCCTGTACCCCATCCAATAGGACTTGGTTCAGGTTTCTCTGTTCAGCTCTTTCCAGAGCTTTCTCCCTAGGGATAGATCTAATTCTCTGAGTTAGTGAAAGTCTTGTTAGAAAAGGAAATCAGCTTAGAATAGTCTCAGAGTTCTCCCAGATTCTGCTCTTTTGAATATTTTTACCCAGTAGGTTGGGTGCCCAGGAATCTTGCCTGGAACTATACTTGAGCTAGATGAACATTTGGGACATGGTGCTTTGGCAAGTTTGGCTGTCCTTACCGGATTTTCTTCATAGTATACTTCTATCGTTTTTGGTTCAGTTCCACCATATTTTGCACATAGAGGTGTTTGCATTATGCCTGCTTGTGCATAGGAGTGGCTGATAACTACTAATTCTGAGAGAGAGGTCTTTAAGTATGATCTTGGATTTTAACTCCTTCCCAGCTCGAATGTGTTGAATTTAGAATCTAATTTTATAAAACTGAAAAGTGACTTAAATCGAGCTCTCTTTGCAAGAGTTTGATCTTTTAGCCCTAGAATATTTTTATTTTTGTTACATTTTTCTTTGTCAAAGTCATGTGAACACATTGCAGGGGGAAATAGAAACAAATACAAGAATTATTCGATCTCAGCACCCTACAATAAGAAATGTTAGCATTTTTCTACTGTCTTTGAGCCATCTTTTAAATGAATACAGATGTTACAGACAAAATTATAAACATAGTATTCTCAAATTTTATTGTAACTAATTATCCTACACCATTTGGGGTTTTAGTTATTTGACTCTTTGCTCTTCACCTGCCTTTCACCTAAATACCTGAGTAAAGAGACACATAAGTAAGTTCTCCAAGGGGGTTCTTACCAACTTTGGAGTGATACCCAAAACGAAATAATTCTCCAATAAACAGCATTAGTTTATCCACTAAAGGAGGGAGAAATGATTTTTTTTCTACTGCTGTCAAAAAGGATCTAAATAACGATGAACCACCAGATGCTATAACACAAATCTTCATCAGATCCTTAAGGTAATTTATTATCATGATCAGCCTTTCCTCCTTTCCTTTCTACTTTCCCACTTCTCTCTCTTTCTCTCTCTCTCTCTCTCTCTCTCTCTCTTTCTCTTATCTTCCAGGAGTAGGCACTGTGCTAATAATATCTGAAGATAAAGAGATGGATAAGATAGAATTTAAACAAACTTTTAACTAAATAGTACAGTATTTAAAGAGACTCTAAATTAACAATTTTAACAAATTTTTTTAGAAACTAGATAGCAGCCATATAAAAAAGCATAGCCCTACTACATCATAATATATTACAGATACTTTTTTCTAAAAAAAACATTGAAAAATCAATAGAAAAAAGAAGAACATATTTATTCCAGACATGGAGGAAGATTAATTTTCAAAGATGAAAGATCAGAGTGAAAAGGAACACATTACAGTCTCTTAGTTCAGACCTGAACTTTTTCTTATCTGGAAAACTTGGCTAAGCTGCATTCAGGCTGTTCCAGGAATTATCTGTCTAATCACATTACTGTCCTGCTTAATCACCTTGGACAGAACCCTGTCACACACTCAATAAAGTCCAATGTTCTTGGCAGTTTTTCTTGATCTTATCCTTCTCTACCTTTGCAGTTTCATAATAATTCACGATCTCTCTCCCTTGCCTCCTTTTTCCACTCCCACCACAGTTAGCTAAAGATCTAGTGTTGTAGGATTGCTCCAAGAATTAAATCGCTTTAGACGTGCTAATACTTTAAATAATACCTGGTACGTCAAAAGCAATTCAATAAATGTTACTGTAAATACTATTCACATCACATCTCGCCCTATTAGCACTATTTCTACTACTATTCCTCCTTCTTCAATAACTACTACTTTTTTCTTCCTCCTCCTCATTATGATTATCATTATGACTCAGATTATGGTTCAGATTTTGATTAGCTAGATCCTATAGCTAGCATAGGATGGGTATTACCATCCTCATTTTTCCCTTAAGGAAATAAGACTGGGACAGTTTAAGTCAATTGCCTAAGATTAAAAGGTCATAAAGCAAGAACTGAAATCCAGGCAGTCTGACTTAAAACCTTGTTCTTTCTTCCATACCATTACCATTATGAATGAGAAGGGTGTGTTGTGCAAATCTTCATTTTGCAAACAATGACATAGTTCTTGAAGAACTTGGAGATGTACATCTAAACTACATAAATGGGATTATGTCTACTTCTGAAATTAACAATCTAAAAGTAAACTGAACTGGTGTCAAATATTTGACTGAAACCCAAAAAAAGCAAGGCATATCCAGAGCCAACAAGAGCAGCTTGGCCCTTCATATTCTGAATTTTTGCCATTGTTTAAAAATATAAAGACAGAATGTAACATGTTGGAAGTAAAATGTCAGCCAACGTCCTTAGTCGAAACTGGGAGTTGCTTTATTTTTACAGTGTTCTAAAATAATGTTATGCAAACATTATGACCTACTGAATATATTATTTGATTTTTTCATGTTGGGCATGAAAATATGTAATAAGATGTCTTAATTTAAAAAGCATACTCATATTTTCAGGGAAAATATCCCTTGAATTGTATTATTATATAATACTTATAAACACCCTTACACATATTCTATTATATAAGGAATTGTACTAAAAATAGGCATATATTTCCTTTTTTCTCCTCCAGCTTATCATAAGTGAGCTTAATTTTTTTATTGAAATACAGTTGATGAGCAATATTATGTTACTTTCAGGTGTGCTACATAATGATTTGATATTTGCATACATTATAAAATGATCACCACAATAAACCTAGTAGCCATCTGTTCTCATACATAGTTATTACATGACCATATTCTTCATGCTGTATATTACATCCCTGTGACTTATTATTTTATAGGAGTGAAATAGATGATGTTCTGGTGATCGAATGTACAGCAACGTGACTATACGTAACAATACTGTATTGCATACTTGAAATTTGCTGAAAAGATAGATCTTAAGTATTCTCATCACAAAAAAAAGAAAAGATAAGAAAATGATATCTATGTGAGGTGATGGATATGTTTATTAATTTGATTGTGATGAATATTTTACAATGTATATCTAACATCAAACTGTATACCTTAAATATACACATTTTTTGTCAATTTACCTCAAAAACACTGAAAAAGAGATAGGATTTAGTATGTTATAAGAATTTATATAAGTAGTTGAAGAATTATGATATATAGTAATACAATTATCAAAAACAGTCAGATGTAAGATGGCAGCATGAGTTAGTTAACAACTCACTTTCCATTGTGTAAAGTAAATAGATACCATCTGAATTAATATATCAAGAAATAGAACTAGAAGCATTTTACTAATAATAATAGAGATGACCACTAAGAGAAATAAAATTAGAAATGCTTAAAAATAATTGCCTCCAGAGAGTGTGGCTGGAGAGGAAAGGAGAAGGGCAATCCATTCCTTTTCATTTTATGTATTTCTATGCTTTCATTTATGAATTTATAGATGCATTATTTTGAAAATAAAAAAGAAATCATAATTGCCATTTTTCTAATACTGCAGACTGTTTCATAATATTAGGACTACGTTTCTAAAATTTCTGGCCCAGGCAGAGGCACTGACTTGGTTAAATGTATCTCAATGCATTTCAACAAATATTTTTTTAGTTTTGTGCTAAAACTATTTCATTCTTCCTTTAGGTCTCTGCTTAACTTGTCTTCGAGAGCTTATTACTAGCACCCTAGCTTAGTTTACATCTTCCTGGTCTCTCTTCCCATTTTATGTGTTTATTCATTGCCTGTTCCACTCACCTAGACTATAAACTCTGTGAGGGGAAGAACTAATACCTTTTAGCTTTTTCCTTCTCCAGAGTAGTGTCAAAGCAACTTCTTAGAATGACCTGAGCAGCTTAGAAAGAAAATGATCAAACGGACAAACAAATGATATTTGGAACCCACCCTCTAATTTAATTGGTTTGAGATGGGCTTAGACATGGATATTGTTTAAAGCTTCCCTTAATACACAGCCATGATTGAGAGTCACATCTGGGGGAGTACAACTATAGTATATAGCAAAAAATTCCCAGTATTCCTCTGCACCACTTCATGCATGGGACCAAGAATATACGGGTCTTTCTCATCACCCTATCCCCACAGGACAGGGGCGGGGGAGTTATGAACAAAGAGACATGGTTACCCTTCCACAGAGCAAAAGTAACTAAACAGACAAAAAAGCTTAGAAATTTAACTTCTGGCAGTTGATCATTTTGCAAGACACTAGATGAGATAGAGGGAGAATAAGCATACATAATTTTTGTAGGAAAGCATGACTGATTCTACAGAAAATGCAAAGAGGTGGAATTTAGTAGCAAAAGAGAACTAATGTCTGGGGGGTGTGGAGAAGAGATCAGGGCACTGGGAGCACAAGGAAGGTGCACTGGGACTCTCACAGTGAGGCCAGGAAGTGAGGCTTTCCCTCTAATGTTGTAAGATTTCTCTGTCTACCTACCCTGATTCTCATGCTTTGTCCTCCCATTCCACTCCCTCCAGACCCTTGGAGACTAATTACTTGAACAGCTTAAGAACCTTCACTAAACTCCGGTATTCTAATGAAAATGTGGGTGGAATGGTAGCTGCAGCAGATACATGGTGAATTGGAACCACTGCTGTGTTTGTAGTCTACAGACACCTGCTGGAGAAACCATAAAGCTTACCTCCAGACTCACCTCCCCCACTGGGAATTCAACCAAAGTTTCAATCCATATCAGACAGCAAAAACAAAGGGAGTCTCATAAAGGTTTTATGTGTCCCAAGTTCCAAGACTGTTTTTGTCTTACATTATATACATAATGTAAGTAGTTTATTTCCTTTTAAAGAACATACTTAAAGGGATAGAGCTGCTGTTCATTGTTTATTGTAATTTCTGTGTAGAAATCATCTTGTCTGTTTCTTTACATGTATAGTTTTTCTTTATATTTTTTACTGTCATCTGGCACTATAAAGCATCATTACTGTATATGTTATTAACAATAGATATTTTGCAGACTAAGTCATGTTTTGTAGATCACCTTTGATTTTTTTACAAGTTAATTATTTTTAAAACAATAACCTCCTCTCTGATTTCACCCTCTTTTGTTCTCTGCTGTATTTCACACCATTAATCAACCCATCCTTGAAACTCTCCTGTCATAGTATTTTGTGGCAAACTGTGTTCTCTTCCTGTGTGTTAGTATCATGTGAAATGCTCTACATGTATTATATAATACTGCATTGTCAAACTTGTTTTAAACCCAAACCATGACAACAAATACAGTTTACACCCCAATACGTTCTTTATATTAATACATCATATACATGTATGTGTAAGTGTGTATGTGCTGAAATCTATCTCTAGAGTTCTAAAAATGTTTTTAGTATTACTTATTACCCTTTTAGTTCCTGTTATCATTATAAAACCCTTGAAAGAAGAAGTGATACTTGAATAGAATTTTTAAAGACAAGGTATTCTCCAGGTATTCTGTGGGAATTTGGGACGGGAAAGACATGCCAAGTGTAAGGGACAGGACGAACAGAGGTACGTACAGAAGTACAATGAGGCATCATATAGAAGTTCTATAAGATTCTCCAAAATAAAATGTTTCAATTATTGATAAGGAGTCTTGTCTTGGCTTTAGTGTGTGAATGTGTGTGTGTGTGTGTGTGTGTGTGTGTGTGTGTGTGTAAGTAGAGGGAGTAGATATGTATTATATACTATTTAATAGGCATTATAATCTGCATATTACCATACTCATACTGCCCTGACACTTCTAGTGGTTGGTTTATTTATTCAAGACTTTAGTTCAACAAAAGAATGTTTAAATAATGATGTGGGAACAAAAAGTAAACACATTATTTGATAATCTGTAGGACTCAACAAAAAATTTGTGTGCTAAAAACCTTTGTGAAAGATAGCTGTCATCTCTGAAATACACAGACTTTTTAATCAAGAATAGGACAGTCAGCAAAAGCTTATATCTCTTATTAACTAATTATTGCCCTTGTGTACCTTAGACCCAGCAGCTAGCCTACCATATAGTTAACATAGACTAAATATTTATCAACTAAATAAACAAAATGAACAAATGGATGAATAAGTATGAGCATAGCCCTAAGCTAAAAGGAACATGATGGAGGTCCTGGGAGGAAAGCATGGGGATGAGGGGTTGAAAAGAGAAAAGAAACGTACATCTTCAAGAGTAATAGCAACTTTACAAGTCCAGAGGGAGAAATTTGAAGGAAAACATTCTAATATTGGGGGGGAGGCAAGATAAAGAAATTAATTAAAACCATTCATTAAAAAAATGGGGTTCAGGAGACGAGTAATTGGCGGGATTAACTATATATATATATTTAGTCAGCTCTCTATTCATATACGTTGAGCTTTCAATACAGCTCAACTTCCATTCGAGACAGATCAATAATAAATGCAGTGAACTCTAACAAGCTTGGCTTTGAAATATGAAATCTCTTGGCACTATTATGGGACAATGCGGGTGGGGGAAGAACCAAACACAGTAACAATGCTCTGGGCAGGAGTTCATGCAAATGTGCATGATATTTTAATGAAAATATGAGGTTGCCAATGCTAACTTCAAACGTGCAGTCACATTACCATGACAACCAGTAGTTCTCTAGAGTTCAGATGTGGAGTAATGACTTGCTTATGCCTGAACATTTAAGTTTTTAATGCTGCTAACAAAGATTAAATTGACAAAGAACTCTGAGTCAATTCTGACAAGCATGGGAAAAATTCATTTCTGAAAACAAATGTTTGAAATAATTGCTGGCTGTAATTGCTTCTTAATTCTGAGGATCAATCCCAAGGTGTGTGTCAATACAAAAGCCTAACCTATGAATTTTTCAGTGGTGAATGCTAGAATTCTTAAGTGAAAATGACTTTGCAGCATAAACTTGAATAACAATTACAGCCAGGGTAGTGTTGGAAGCACTTCACTGACGACTACTTCTCTGGGAAGGAAGAGACCCAAGCCAGGTCAATTAATTACATCTCTAAAGAAATCTTTTCTCCTGGAAGACTTTCGTGCTGCATCATTGACACATCTCTGAGTAGTAAATCACATCCTTTAAACACTTATCACGTTCCCTGGTCCCTTGCCTGCCTTCTGTTGACTCTTTAAACATAAACAACTGCCAAGTACTGACATAATTTAAGGAACAAGAAAAAATAGGTTTTACTCCTTCTTTTTCTGCAGCTGGGACTGACTAAGTTTATTGGCACATGCAGAAAGGTAGTCTGTATTTCATGCTACTTGAACTTAGTCTCCCACAACATCTAGCCGGGATACCCCTGAAAGCAGAGAACACTCTGGGAGCTATTCTTTAGGGGAGGGGGAACCTACTTGAAAGCAGGATACATGACTCTCAGTTATCCCGTTCAGGTTCCGAAGCAGAGACTTTTGTAGAAAAAAAAGGGTTGACATTTCTGTCTCTAAGGGCAAGGAAATCTGACTTGAAAATCCAACTTGATACTTGCCACAGGGGGAGGTCGGAGAGGAACAAAGGGGAGGAGGGAGTTTTTAGAGATATGACAGATTTCTGTTTCAGACAAAGCTCAGGTTAATATATGATCTTGTTTAATCTTTACCTCAACCCCAGGACTATGATGAATGGTTGTGCAGTTTGCTTCCTGTATTTGGAGTTAGTGGTCTCGTACCCTGACTATGACTATTGGAAAGAGGAGATACCTATTTTGTTCGAAAAAAGGCCATCTCCTTGTCAAGCCACTAACCAGAGGAAGTGCATCAGCTCAGAGTGGGTTGATGTTTACTAATTCACAGAAAACTTCCTTAAAGGTTAGCAGTGACTCTGCCACCCCATGAGATTTGTCTGGTTACCCCCATTTAAGAGATAAGGAAATCAAGCTGTGAAGAGCTTAAGTAACTTTCTGAAGGCCACTTAGTAAATGGAGAGTTGATTTTAATATCTTAGTGCTTCTACTTTCAAGACCCCTGCTCTTTCTCTTCTATCATACTTTCTGAGTCTGGGTTTTTGGTGACTAAGTCTGGTTTGGAATAAATTGCTCCCTAACTAAAGACGATGCTGCCTACAAGTAGGTACTTAGTAGGTACTTACCTGGAAGCCAGCAGTAATGCTTACCTCCTCCGCCGTCCCTACATTATCACCTGGGTTCAGTAGGAGCCCAAGTGTACCTCAGGTGTGATGATCTATCCTTTCAGAGAAGGTATTTATTGTTCTAATGCCTATGGTTAGCCCACCTTCATTTCATGCAGCTCCTTACATTGAGGTCACCCAAGGATTCCCAGGGACACATGGCAACTAGGTTTTGATGCCACGGGCTAATTTACATTCCTTTCATCTATTTCCAGATTCTATGATTAGAATAAATTTACTACATTCTAGGAACCTCTCACCTAGGTGTATATCATACACACAATAACAAATGAGGAATAGAAAAAGGAACTGAGAAAGTGAGAATAATTGGAGGAAGGAGCCTAACTTAGATGAATGCTATGGAAAGCCAGTCTGAGAAAATGAAGACAAGGCCTAAAAGAAGTATAGGAATTATAGGACTTAGTGATATCCAGTAAGCGTTTAACAGCTGACTTTCCATGGAACATAGAAACCCTAATTTGTAGCATTAATAGCTTTCTGTGTTATAAATACTCCCACTGTGGCCAATTTCAGACTACCAAGCTGATGTCACTGAATGTGGACTTTGGAAGAGATATGAACACCATTATTTTATGTTTCTAATATGCAGATTTAATAGATGTAAGTCACTGAAAAAACATAAATAACAGTCAAATGTAGCAAAATAATTAGAAAATTATCAGTTTTGAGAATTTATTGCCTCTGTTTTAAATTGAATTAATTGTAAGTTTAGTAAGTTTATATAATGTAATATTTAATAATTGCTGTTTTCAGGAGCTGACTCCTGAAAATTTACAAAGGGCCTCTCATGAGCTGGTATGAGCTGGCTCCAGCACACAACTGGAATGCAGGCCAAGAGTGGGCACAAAAGTGATGCAGACAAAGGAGACAATATACGGGAAATGTCTGAATTGAGAAAGAGTTCCATGTATTAAGCCCATTATTAGCAATCCTACCATGCGGATGCTCCCCAGCTGTTATGGGTTGAATTTTTTTCCCCCAAAAGATATGTTGGAGTCCCAACCCCTGGTATCTGTGAATATGGCCTTATTTGGAAATAGGGTCTTTGCATGTAATTGAACTAAGATAAGGTCGATTAGGATGGCCCTAATTCAATATGAGTGGTGTCCTTATAGGAAAGGGAAATTTGGACACAGTTACCTACAGAGATGATGGCCACATGATGATAAAGACATAGGGAGAATACAACGTGATCACAGAGACAGAGACTGAGAGAAATAATTGCAAGCTAGGGAAGGCCAAGGATTGACTGCCACCATCAGAAGTTAGGAAGAAACAAGGAAGGATTCTCTCCTACAGTTTCAGAGGGAGCATGGCCCTCAATACACTGATTTTGGACCTTTAATTCTGATACATTTGATTTCTATTCTCCAGGACTATGAGGCAATACATTTCTGTTGTTTTAAGTCACCTGGTTTGTGGTACCTTGTTACAGTATCCCTAGGAAACTAATACACTACCTGTCTTTTAAAATATGTTCTAGCCTACTCTCAATACCTCTGATGACCATTTCATAAAGAATTAAAATACATTTAATCAATAGGTAAAGCTACAGTGACATTCTGTGCTGCTTCAGTATGCAAGCAGAAGGTGGAAGAAAGCAAAGGGACACAGGCAGACAGAGTGCAACCCAGCAGGTAAATAGCTAGGAAGCATGGAGTCTGTCCAAGTATAACAAATCACTATTTTGTCAGAAGATTATTTCTCCACCCATTAGTACAATCTATGTAGTTCTCCCAGATATCCATCTTGCAGCATTGCTGTGATGATTGGAGCTAATGTGGATGTCAAAACATAGGTTCTTAAAAATGGAACTAAAATAATGACAGTGAGAGTAATAATTGCTAATGTTACTCGTTATATTCATTACGTTGATTAATTTCTCTAGGCTTCAGTTTCCTCATGTGAATTCTTTCCTCTACATTTTATAGATATATTCTTTTTTATTTTTAATTTTTTACTGAAGTATAGTTGATTTACAATGTTGTTACAATCTCTGTTATACAGCATACATTTTATAGATATATTCTTTATTCATTTGCTTGATAACTATCTATCTACCCTGTACCAGACACTGTCCTTGGTGCTGGAAAGGTACAGCAGTGAAGAAAACAAAATCCTTATCTTTGTGGAGCTTACATTCTAGTGCAAGAGACTGATTGTAAAAAATAAGTGACTGTAAAGAACATCAAATGGTGATAAGTGTTATGGAGAAAAACAGCAGGACAAAGCAGGATTGAGAGTGACAGGAGGGTGAGAAGTGGCCTTTGCTATTTTATATAAAGTGGTCAGGAACAAGCTGATTTTGGAGATTATGAAGGAATGAGCCATGTAGATATTTGAGGGAAGAACATTCCAGGCAGAAGGAAAAAGTACAAATGCTCTGAACTGAGGCAGTGCCCATTTTGTTAGAGAAACAACAAGGTGAGTGTGATTGAGAAAAAAAGAGTTACTCCCAAAAACCTCTGGGCATTAGAACATCCTCAACAAAAACATTAATTAATAAGCAACTATAGTCACTTACATGCTAAATATTCTTAATATTCAATTAATTGGAAATATTCCTCTTTAAAAAGTCTGGTGAAAACAATAACAATGCCAATGTAAGTGCACATGAGAAATATAACTGAAAAGTAAAAAAACAGCTGTGGCTTGGGGGGAATTAGAAAGGGTCAAAGGAAAGAATGGGACCTTAGGAAACTTGCCCATGACTAAATTCCACAGAAGATTTCACGTGGGAAGCAGAATATAAAATTCCAGTGGCTGGGGCAGAGAACTTAGAAAGGTGTCTCAAGGAACAATTCAAATAAAATCTTGGAAGAATGAAAGACCATTGTAGGCAATCCACTCCTTGTCCCCAACCTTCTCCTTCTCTACCCACTCAAGCACTCAGCTAATCAATAACTCCTAACGAAATTCTTATATCCATCTAGTCTCTCTTCTGTCCTCCCTCCCCTTCCCTCTTCTCTTATCTTTTTTCATTAGCACTAGTCAAGTTCAGGAGCTTAGGACTTTACCAACCTCACACATAAATCATTAAAATAGCCTCGTTAATAATTTCCCTCTCTCCAACCTCTCCCTGATTCCACCACTGACTACACTGTCCTAGGAATTTATCACCGGTATATATGAGCAATGTGAAATGGTAGCATGTAGGACATTTAATCTTCTGAAAAAAGCTGTGGTGGAGGGCAATATTCTTATAGGGAAGCAGTGGGCTTCTGGAGCTTCTAGCATCACAAATGCCAAATGACAGTGGCAGTGGTGTTTCGGTTATAGAAACCCCTCAGTGGGACTGAGTATTATTTCTTCCTCTTCCACAGATATGCTCTCATGCTCTGTATTTTCTTTCATGTGCCATTTCTCAGTGAATTCCTTTACCTAGAAAAGAGTAAGTAAGAAAAAAATTTCAGGCTAGGGGATCGTCCATTTGTTTTTGTCCTCTGGGGCTAATAAACGTATCTCAAGACAGCAGATAGAATAGAACTCAAAAACCCAGGAGTATGCTAATTTTAGTATAGACTATTTCTTGATACTTAGCAAAGACTCTTTGAAAGTTCCATATTATCTCAGCTGTTGTGAAGGAAGGAAAAAGGAAAGAGGTCTTTGTCTGTGTCTGGGGTAAGGAATGAAAAACAGAGAAGCCAGCCTGGTGGTAGCAGCAGTAACTGAAGTAAGACAACTCCAAATAGAAAACGATCTCCAGGGAAACTGAGCCAAAGCTCATTTTCTATCTAGTTCTAACCTGCAGAGATTCTGGACTGTCTTCCTTTACAGCTAACAAATCTCGCTATCTATAATCTGGGCCTCTTCCCATCTATACCACCCATCAATGCCAACATGAATAAGCTGTCCATATTTCTCTCCTCTTTGATTAAAATCCATTGATTTCATCCTATTACCTCCAGTCTAAAGTACTTAATATCATTAATAAGATTCATAAAAACTTGGTCTCAATTTCTAACCCTGTTTTTTACCCTCATGAAGTCTAAGAGTTAAGCACATGGAACTATGGTTTGTTCCTTATCATCTGTTAAGGCCCAGCTCAAAGAGGAATTTTTTTATGAAGCCCTTCCTGATATCCCCTGTAGAATGGAATACTCCTTCATACATAATCCTGTGACATTAGTGCTATTATGGTACTTTTCACCTATGATTTATTTATTTGTTTATGATTCTGTCTTTATCATGAGAACATAATCTTTTCTGAAGTGCTCCCATGTTTTATTTTCCATACACCGTTTTCAGCTAGCATGGTTCCTAGAACAAAGTTGAACCTTAATACATACTTTTTGAATAAATTAATGAATAGAGAAATTAGTCCAGGGCCATCTAAGTAGCATATCAAGTGAAAGTGTTAATCTTGAAGCAGTCAGATACAGCTAGGAAGGCACTAATGGCTTCTAGTCAAAGAAATGAGTAATGAATACACCACTGACAATAACCTTGAGAAGAATCTAGAGAAGGATAGTCTTAGAAGTAAAGAAGGAACTAATAAAATGAAATGAAGTGAAGGGCTAGAGATTGAAAACAAATTACAATGAATAGATAAGTAGTTAGACCTCTGGTTTGTAACAAAGATCATTGTGAACAAACAAAGAGGATCATTTTGAAGTTTAGTGTGCCTGCATGCTACACTTCCACTCTATCAGTTAGAGACATGATATAAGCTCGGCAAACTTTCACATGTACTTGAACATTGGGACTGAAACTAGAGTCATAAAGATAGCCACGGAGAGAAATTAATTCCTGGAAAGACAATGACATTACTGGTTGCAAAATGGTAGTATTGAATTGATTATTCATTCCTTGCTCTGACACAAAAGAATAAGTAATAAATTGACTTTTTGGCAACTGTCTAATTTTATGTCTTTACACGTAATATATGTAGGGATGGAGGAGGTTGTGAAAATTTAATCAAGACCTCAACATAGTAATTCCCAGGTTTGCAGACTTTAGTTTAATTCACCTTCATGCAAACCATAGACATTTTCACAAGGAAGATTGCTAAGCTACAGCCAGTGTGCTTGCCTTGGCAGAAGCTGACAGTCCTCCCATGCTGGGCTTCCAATAACCAACTTGAATTTACACATCAACACACTGCCTTCTAGTCCATTTGTTTTCATGAGAAAAAAGTATAAGAAGCCATGTATCAAACTCATTTGTGAGCAAACTCAACTGAAAAATAAAAGTTCACTTTAATGGAAAGAATGCTGGACTAGGACTCAAAACCTAAATTCCGATCTTGAATTATTCATTATTCTTTGTAAATATTGTAAAAGATAACTTGTTAGACTCAAATTCAGTGGAAATTTTTTTTTAGAGGCAGTGAGGAGGAATGAAAAGCAAGTAATAGATTTAACGCTAGTAAGAATTTCATTCAAATAGAAAATTGTGGAGACACAGTCATGGTGGGGGAGGGGAAAGAGAAAGGCCGTGATAAGGTTGTTAGTCTGGGAGGGTGGTAGAAACTAGGGATCTGGATGAGATTTAGGAAAACAAGAGAATGAAAGGAGGCTGTCAGCATAAAGAGGAGCTGTGTAAAGTCAAACGATTTACCTTAATTTTGTTCAACTTTTGATATCTCTGGTAACAACCTAAAATACCTTCGTGCTAAATTACCACAAGTTTTTACTCTTTAGGAAAATGGAAGAGATAGTTTGTGTATGGGAGGGAGATTTTGTGCTACTCTGAGTTTTGGCCTGGTTTCTAGGTTCTGAGCTTGAGCAGTGACTCCTTGAGAGATTGATGTACCCCAGCTTCATCACTAACTCTCCCTCTAAGTCTCAACTCCAACTTCATTTGGTCTCTCTTGTGTATATTTTTGCCGTTCCAATATTTTCTTTTTTTTCTTCCAGTTTTATTGAGATATAATTGACATACAGCCCTGTACAAGTTTAAGGTGTCCACATTAAGATTTGACTTACATGTATCATGAAATGATTACCATATAAGTTTAGTAAACATCCATCATCTCATATAGATAAAAGAATTAAATAAATAGAGAAAAAAAATTTCCCCTGTGATGAGAACTCTCAGGATTTACTCTCTTAATAACTTTCATATATAACATACAGCAGCGTCAATTATATTTATCATGTTGTACATTACATCCCTAATATTTATTTTATAACTGGAAATTTGTACTTTTTGACTGTCTTCATTCAATTCCCCCTCCCCCCTACCTCTGGTAACCAAAAATCTGATCTTTTTCTATGAGTTTTTTCTTCGTTTGTTTTTGAAGTATAGTTAACCAACAACACTATGTTACTTCCTGCTACACAACGTAGTGATTCAATATTTCTATACATTCAAAATGATCATCATGATAAGTCTAGATGCAATGTCACCATTCAAAGATGTTACCTAATTATTGACTATATTCCCTACAATGTACATTTCATACCCATGACATTTATTTTCCAACTGGAAGTTTGTACCTCTTAATCTTCCTTACCTATTTCTATACGCTATAGATCCATCCATGTTGTCACAAAAGGACACAATTTGTCTTTTTTAATGACAGAGTAATATTCCATTGTATATACACACATATACCACTTCTTTAACCATTCAGTTGCTGGGCCCTTAGGTTGCTTCCATATCTTGGCTCTTATAAATAATGCTGCAAAGAACATAGGGGTACAGATATCTTTTTGAATTAGTGTTTTTGTTTTCTTCAGATAAATACCTAGGAGTGGAATTGCTGGATCATATGGTAGTTCTATTTTAGATATTTTGAGGAATTTCCATGTTATTTTTCATAGTGACTGCACCAATTTACATCCCCACTAACAGTGCACCAGCGTTTACTTTTCTCCACATCTCCACCAACACTTGTTATTTGTTGTCCTTTTTTTTTTTTTTTTTTGATGTTGGGGGTAGGAGTTTATTAATTTATTTAATTTATTTTTGCTGTGTTGGGTCTTTGTTTCTGTATGAGGGCTTTTCTCTAGTTGTGGCAAGCAGGGGCCCCTCTTCATCGCAGTGTGCGGGCCTCTCACTATCTCGGCCTCTCTTGTTGCAGAGCACAGGCTCCAGACACACAGGCTCAGTAGTTGTGGCTCACGGGCCTAGTTGCTCTGTGGCATGTGGGATCCTCCCAGACCAGGGCTTGAACCTGTGTCCCGTGCATTAGCAGGCAGATTCTCAACCACTGCGCCACGAGGGAAGGCCCTATTTGTTGTCTTTTTGATAAGACCCATTCTGACACATGTGAGATGATATTTTGATTTGCATTTCCCTGATAATTTGTGATGTTGAGCATTCTTTTATGTGCCTGTTGGCCATCTGTATGTCTTCTTTGGGAAAATGTCTATTCAGGACCTCTCTGCCCTTTTTATAATCAGGTTTTTTTTTCATGTTGAGATGTATGAGTTCTTTTGCACATTTTGGATTAATTGCAAATATTTTCTTCCATACAGTAGACTGCCTTTTCATTTTGTTGATAGTTTTCTTCATTGTGCAAAAGCTTTTTAGTTGGACATAGTCCCATTTGTTTATTTTTGCCCTTATTTCCCTTGCCTGGGGAGACATATCCCAAAAACCTTACCAAGACCAATGTCAAAGGGCATACTGCCTGTTTTCATCTAGAAGTTTTATGGCTTTAGATCTTACATTTAAGTTTTTCATACATTTTGAATTTATTTTTGTACATGGTCTGAGGAAGCAGTCCAGTTTGATTCTTTTGCACATAACTGTCCAGTTGTCCCAATATCATTCATTGAAGAAACTGTCTTTTTCCCATTGTATATTCTTGACTCCTTTTTTATAGATTAGGTGACGATAGGCGCATGGGTTTATCTCTGGGCTTTCTATCCTCTTCCATTGATCTACATTTCTGTTTTTGTGTCAATAGCACACTGTTTTGATGACTGTAGCTTTGTAGTATAGTTTGAAATCAGGGAGCATGATACCTGCAGCTTTGTTCTTTCTCAAGATCGTTTTGTCTGTTTGGGGTCTTTTAAGTTTCCATACAAATTTTAGAATTGTTTGTTCTAGTTCTGTGAGGCATGTCATTGGTATTTGAACAGAAATGACATTGAATCTGTATATAGCCTTGGGTACTATGGTCATTTTAACACTATTAAGTCTTCCAATCCATGATCATGGTATATCTTTCCATTTGTTTGTGTTGTCTTCAATTTCTTTCATCATTGTCTCATAGCTTTCTGAGTACAGGTCTTGTACCTCCTTAGTTAGATTTATTCCATTCCTAGGTATTTTATTGTTTTTTATGCAATTGTAAATGGAATTATTTTCTTAAATTCTCTTTCTTATAGTTCATTGTTAGTGTATAGAAATGCAAAAGGTTTCTGTATATTAATTTTTTTTTTTTTTCTTTTTGCGGTATGTGGGCCTCTCACTGCTGCGGCCTCTCCTGCTGCGGAGCACAGGCTCCGGACGCGCAGGCCCAGCGGTCATGGCTCATGGGCCCAGCCGCTCTGCGGCATGTGGGATCTTCCCAGACCCAGGCACGAACCCGCGTCCCCTGCATCGGCAGGCGGACTCTCAACCGCTGCGGCACCAGGGAAGCCCCTGTATATTAATTTTGTATCGTGAAACTTTACTGAATTTATTGATGAGTTCTAATAGTTTTTTTGGTGTCATCGTTAGAATTTTCTATCATGTCTTCTGCAAACAGTGACAGTTTTACTCTTCCTTTCCAATTTGGATTTCTTTTATTTCTTTTTCTTGCCTGATTCCTGTGGTTAGGACTTCCAACACTATGTTAAGTAAAAATAGAGAGAATAGGCATCCTTGTCTTCTTCCTGATCTTAGAGGAAATACTTTCAAATTTTCACCTTTGAGTATGAAGTTAACTGTGGACTTTTCATAAATGGCCTTTATTATGTTGAGGTATGTTCCCTCTTTACCCACTTTATTGAGAGTTTTTATCATAAATGGATGTTGAATTTTCTCAAAAGCTTTTTTGTTAATGTGTTTAACACTGATTGATTTCCAGATATTAAACCATACTTCCATCCCTGGGATAAATCCCATTTGATCACAGTGTATTATCCTTTTAATGTATTGTTGAATTTGTTTGGCTAATATTTCGTTGAGGATTTTTGCATCCATGCTCACCAGTGATACTGGCCTATAATTTTTTTGAGGTGGATATCTTTGTCTGGTTTTGGCGTCATGATGATGCTGGCTTCCTAGAATGAGTTCAGAATCATACCTTCCTCTTCATTTTTTGGAATACTTTGAGAAAGAGGTGTTAACTCTTTAAACGTTTGGTAGAATTTACCTGTGAAGCTGTCTGTTCCTGGACTTTTGTTTGTTAGGAGGCTTTTAAATTACTCATTCAATTTCATTACTGGTAATTGGTCTGTTAATATATTCTATTTCTTCCCACTTCCCAGTCTTGGGCAGGGCAAGCCTCCTGGTGCTAATAGGCTAGAGGGAGGATTCCAAAATAGTGCTTGCTTTCCAGTGCCAGTGTCAGGGTGGTAGATCCAGAACACAAAAATGGCTTCCATGAGCATCTCCACCCCTCAGGGAAGTTTCAGCTGCCTCCTACCTCTCCAGGAGGGGCTCCAAGATCTGCAAGCATGTCTGACCTAGGCACCTCTCAAACTACCACCTCTACTGGGACTGGGAGTGTGTGATTTTGTGTGTGTCCTTTAAGAGCAGAATCTGTTTCCTATAATCCTCTGGCTCTCCCAAATATAAGCCCCCCTGGTTGTCAAAGCTAGATGTTCCTGCAGCTCATCTTCCAAGGGCAGACCCCTGAGCTGGGGAGATTGATGTGGGACTTGGACCTTCCATTCCTCAGGAAGGAACTCTGAGGTTAATATCTCTCTCATTTTTGGGTCACTGACCCCAGGGTGGGGGTGCTGACCACACCACATCTACACCCCTCCTACTCACCTTGTTGTGGCTCCATCTTTATATCTTTAGTGGTGGAAAATTCTTTCTGCTAGTCTTTAGGTCATTCTCATAGATAGTTGCTCTGTAAGTAGTTGTAATTTTGGTGTGCCCATGGGATGATGTATGTTCAGGGTCTTCCTACTTCACCATCTTGATCCTGTCCTCCAACATTCATTACCTAAGGTGTTTGGTAATTTGGGTTTGCTGCCTAATTTCAAATCAGAGACTTTTTGGATTATTTTTCTTATTTTCTCTCCCAGTTTACATAGTGTGTTGATTCTTTCCTGTGTAACAGTTTTACATGGCCTGAAACACACATTTCTTATCACCCATTCTTTTTTGGTTTCTGAACCCAATTCCACACTGTGTGTTTGTGGGGGAAAAGTGGAATCCCACACCAGCAGGATGTCTAGGAATTCAACTCAATTCTGACACTCTGTACTTGGAGACAGCATCACATTCCACAGGTTAAGGATTCAGTCCTACAGGACCCTCCTCCACCCCCTTCAGATGGCAATTGCAAGCCCAGGTTGTTACCTATACGTCTGACTAACTAGCTGTAGATCAGGGGTTTTCCTTGGGTTAAATTAAAAAGCGTTGGAGCTGTCAGTCGCAACCACCTCCCTCACTCCACCTCTGAAGGTTGAATGAATGGGCAACGACCAATGATTTAATCACCCTCAGCTATGTAATGAAGCTTCCATGAAATCCCCAAATGACAGGGTTCAGAGAGCTTTTTCGTTGGTGAACACATGGAGATGTGGGGAGACTGGCACACCTGGAGCAGACAATGAAGCTCCATGCCATTTCCCACATCCCTTGCCTTATGAATCTCTTCCATCTGACTGTTTCTGAGTTATACCCTTTTATGATAAACCAGTAATCTAATAGGTAAAATATTTCTCTGAATTCTGGAGCTCTGTTAGCAAATTAATTAAACCCAAGGAATGTACAACACCAAGAGTGAAAGCTAAGGCAAACTGTTGTCTTGGGATGACTATTGTGTGTCAATGTAGGTTTATCAATTGTAACAAACATACCGCTTAGAAGGGGAATGTTGCTAATGGGGGAGGCAATGGGTGTGTCCCGGTGGGAGGTGTATGGGAAGTCACTGTGCCTTCCTCTTAATGTGCTATGAACCTAAAAAAATATACATGTCCAAAAAGTTCAGTCCAATGTGTGTAGCTCAATACTCCCTGCAGTCATTACCTTATACTAGAGGGGATGGAGAGTTAATCCCTATCCTGACCTCTAAAATCATAGATTAAATTTGCTTTAATTTTATATAATTTAATCACAGATTCTGTACTCTTTTTTTTGGTCCAGCATCTTTGCTTAATTATGTTCATGAGATTACTCCATATTTTTCCATGTTTTATACACATATTTTGTGCACTGTTTATTCTCATTGCTAGAGAGTATTCAGTGTAGCTATTCTGATAGGTGCAGAGCACTATCTCATGGTGATTTAAATTTGCATTTTCATGGTGATTAATGAGATTAAGCATTTTTCATATTTTGAATTGTCTGTGGATATTGTCTTAGTTGACTTGGGCTGCTATAACAAAATACCACAGGCTGCATAGCTTATAAAAAACAGAAATTTATTTCTCATAGTTCTGGAGCCTGGAAGTCCAAGATCAGGATGCTAGCATGGTCAGGTGTGGGGCCTCTTCTGGGTCTCAGATTTGCGGTTTTATCCTTACATGGTGGAAGGGCCTAGGGCTCTCTGTGGGATGTCTTTCATAAAAGCACTAATCCCACTCATGAGGGCTTTATGTTTAAGACCTAATCATCTCCTTAATGCATCGCCTTATAATACCATCACATACATTAAGATTTCAACTTGAATTTTGGGGGGACACAAACCTTCAGACCACAGCCTAGACCATATATGGCTTACCTTCACTTTTAACTCTTCTATCTAACTAGAAAAAAATTTTGTATATGGTGTGAGATAGGCCCAAAATAAATATATTTTATCCAAATGGCTATCCAATTGATCCAGCACCACTTATTTTAAAGACCATCTTTTTCCACTATAGCCCAGTGTTTGTTTTTCAAAAATCAGATGACGTTATATTTCTGGACTCTCTCTTCTGTTCCATTTTCAGTTTGTTCTTGCACTGAGATGTAGCAAGGTTATTTAATTATGGATTGGATTGCTTTAATAAATATAAAACCGTGAGGATATTTTCATTTTTTTCCTTGTGTCAATTGGAATGCTGTATCTTTTAAAAGAATTTGTCTATTTCATCTAAATTTTGAAATATTTTTCATAAAGTTGTTCAAGAATCTTCCCTTATCTTTTTAGGTCTGCAGAATAGTATTAATGACCACTTTTCATCCCTGATTTTGATTATTGGTGCTTTTTTTTTTTTCCTTCATCAGTCTCATTTAGAGTTTATCAATTTATTACTCTTTGTAAATAACTATCTTTTAGTTTTGTTTTTCTTTATTATATATTTTTCTTGTTTCAGTAACTTCTGCTTTTTTATTATTATATACCTCTTTTTTTAATCTTTTGGTTACTTTTCTAATTTATTGAGGATTGATTAGCTCATTGTTTTATCAATCTTTTCTATTTTTTGAAATATGCACTCAAAGCTATAAAATTGTCTGGAGACACTGTTTTAGCTATATGCCACAGTATAATGTATAGTAGTTTCATTATAATGCCATTCAAAAATATTTTCTTGTGTCTATTTTGATTTATCTTTAGTCCCATGAGTTATTTGGGAATGTATTGCTTAATTTCTGTATATATGGGATTTTTTTTTTTTTTTTTTTTTTTGCGGTACGCAGGCCTCTCACTGTTGTGGCCTCTCCCATTGCGGAGCACAGGCTCCGGACGCGCAGGCTCAGGGGCCATGGCTCACGGGCCCAGCCACTCCGCGGCATGTGGGATCCTCCCGGACTGGGGCACGAACCCGTGTCCCCTGCATCGGCAGGCGGACGCTCAACCCCTGCGCCACCAGGGAAGCCCCCCATATCGGAATTTTTTAAAGGTTTAAAAATTTTTGTTTTGTTTTACTGCTTACTTTGATTTATTTTTGCTAAGGATCTCTAGCTTCTATGAATTGTGGCCAGAAAACATATCTGTATGATTTCAATCCTTTGAATTTGATGAGTATGCTTTATTGCCAGTATATGGTTAATTGCTGTTAAGTGCTCCTTGTGGGAATAAAAACAATGTGCCTTCTGCAGAATTACATTCTATAAGTCTTGTTCTGTTGTTGTGTTTTATATATGCCAATGAAATCAAGCCTTTTATATCTTTTTCCTATCTTTTCCCATTCAATGTATCTGTATTTTTTTACATATATCTCTTTGAACAGAATATAATTGAGTTTTGTTTTCATCCAGGCAGATAAAAACTGTCTCTTAGTTACATAGTCTATTTACAGTCAATATTTCTTTTATATTTGGGTTTATATCTACAATCTTGCTCCACATTTTCTATTTGTCCTACCTAGTCTTATGCTTTTTTCTGTCTTTTCTTGACTTCTTTTGGATTAGGTTTATCCTCTATTTTCCCCTAAATTAATTCTATTTAATCCTCTTTTACTACACTTTAGTAGTTTTACTGATGTTATAATGTGTACTTGAGTTAATTGATAGTTACCCTCTTCCCGGGCAATGCAAGCACCTTAGAACACCTCCCCATTCAACTTATATGCTTTTTTTCATTTATTTTAATTATATATTTTAATCCCCATGAGACAATATATTAGTGTTTTACACATTCAACATTCACTTAGATTTACCTGCATATTTTATCATTGCTGTTGCTTTAACCGAGTTTTAGGAACTGAAATTTTCTTGGCCACCCAAATGACTCAAACTAGCTGTTTTACTTCTGATGCATCCTTAGACCTAGAGTGTATCCCCTCTGATTCCAGCCCGAATCACAGGGGACTTATCAGGGCCACCTTATTTGGTAACACTGGCTTCCAACTTAATTCTCCATAGACACAGAAGCCTTCCAAAAGTACTGCTCAACCTGTCAGACACCTATATTAGATTGGTAGATGCCCACAGAGCAGAAGCAACTCAAAAAACCAGGTTTCTCTCTGGATTTCTGTTTTCTTTCAGAGGTTGATGCTAGGATTATTATTTTATTAGCTATCTGATAACTTTAAGAATATGTCATTTTTTCAACATTTTTGTTATTTTATGACAGAAGTTTGTTTCAAAATATTTAGCATGCTACTATAAAATGTCAATAAATACCTTTTATAAGCCTTTTTCTCATAATTAGACTAGTTGCCTGAGAGTTATTTTATTTTTCTTTGCACTTTTAAGTACCTGCCTTGGACTTAGCAGGCAAAAAGTCAGTTTTATTAAATAAATCATTCACCATACTCAAATAGCTCCAAGGAAAATACCACAATACATAAATAGTGCTATCTCAGAGGTCCGTATGTTTAGAGGTAAGCCTTGGTGAAGACAGAACATAGTGTTTCTATGGCAGTGTTTGAATAACTCAAGTAATTACCTAGTGCCAACAAGTCACTAAAGATATTAATAGCAATAACTGAAATTTACATTTCTAATGAAGCTAAGTGCTTGTTAAGGAATTGAAATGTATTGTAATAAGGGTTATATTTTTCACTGACTTCCCAAACTGGGCAGAACCAAATAATGTTTTCCCTCTTTGTGATGGTACAAGAGTTTGTTTCACCCAAGAACCAGTTTTATGAGCAGCAACCTGCAGATCTATATTAAGATAAAAGAGAAGATGAGTGAAAAGTTAAAATGGAGAAGCACATCTACTGCAAAGTTGAGAAAAAATAAGGACAAACATGACAATTTAGACTAAATGGAAACATTTATTGATTCTACTTGCTGTACATACCATGTAACGCATTGTTCATTGCCTACAGTTGCAGGTAGCTATAAAGGGAAAATATGGCATTGCTTCCCAACACCCAGGCATGTATATCATAAACCATTTCTCCCACTCCTTCCATCAATATGATTATAGCGGTTCTTTCCTTTTCCCCTGTCTTTCAGCCTTCCTTCCTTCTTTCCCCCTTCTTCCTCCTTCTCTCCTGTCCTTTTCCTTCTTTACCTTTCCGTCCCCTTCATCTATTTTCATTGTCCCTTTAATACCTTTAAGTATCAGAAAACCACTGGATCCTTATTCCAATCTGGGTTTTGTCACTTGGGAAAGTCTCCAAACATTTATTGTCACAGTTGACTAACCTATAAAATAAAAAGTCATTAGAAAAGTAACATTTAATATGTCTTGTTGTTCCAACAGTCTATAAGTCTATGAATTCTCCATGTTCATACACATCTGTATCTTTGGCCACAATTGTTGGTCTTGTTTTAGGCACATGATCCAAGCTGACCAAATGATTCTCTTCTCTGAAATGTTTGGACTTAGAACCAGATATAGCAGCAGTTAGTAACTCTTTCTAGGGGTCAGATTGTAAGATGTAAAACATAGCAATTACTTGCAGTCAACTTTGCTGCCAAGGGGGGAAAGTTCTACTGAAGGGAAAGATAAATTTAAATAATTTAAGTTTAAATCACATAAAAACAATTCTGAGCTTTGATAATCTCTTCTTATTTATTTAATTCTGAGTGATGCTATATAAGATAGATTTAGATTTAGAAGATTAAGTCACAGGATATACAAGAAAATTAGATTTTAAAAAAATCTATTGTATGAGCCAATTTTCTTAAGCCACTTACATATCTTACTGAAAAAGAGAATGCTGGAAAGGCTGGGATAAAGGATTTAGATAAAAGAGATCCAAGCAAGAATTACTATTTGAAGATCACATATTATGAATCAGGAACTTTACAAATATTATTGTCATTCGTGAGATAACCCAGAAAGATAAGAAGTATTATCTCAATTTTAGGTATGAGGAAATTGAGACTCAGAAAGATTAACTCAATTGCCAACTTTATACAGCTAGTAAATCACTGAGCTGAGATTCAGCTCCAGCTCATTATGACCAGAGAGCACAAACACTTCCATTCTATGATACAGAATTTTCTCTCAGTATGTCACTATGTAGATATTAACCTTTACAATTAGATTATAATATGTTTGGAAGTATAGGAATGAAATAATTTATGAACTAAATTCACATATCAGTTTTTAAAAATATCCACATATCAGTAAGTTACTTAAAAACAAATCCAGGAGAATTTACTTTCCTAAGAATATATAATATTCTGAGGAGTATGTATGATTTTGTAATCTGTAAATTGCACATTTCTGATGGAAACTAAGTTTGAGATTATGTATTAATGCATACCTGTTAGTTTTGTGGGAATTTGCTTCGTGACACTTGGACATCTTAATTATGCAATACCATATGTATTCTTGGGGCTCTGGAAGATGAGTTTTTGTGACCCACACTGATTTTCACAGTTGAATGTCCCAAGCCTGCTCTTTATGACAAATATGCTGGAATTTTTTCATGTGTCTCATGTTCCAAATTATTACTTAAATTATTGCTAATAAATATAGCTGCCATTTATTTACTACAATTGATATTCTCAACAACCGTGAAATATAGGTACTGATATTGGCATTTTACAGTTAGGTAAACTGACATACAGGAAGGTTTTCTTATACAAGATCACATGGCTTGTAAATAGTACAATCAGCTAACAAGCCCAAAGCTGTCTGACTCTAAGGTGAAGATGCCATAGCTTCAAACAACCTCAGTCAGTCAATGTTGGCTCCACAGACTTACTGAATCAAAGGGAAATATTTTTTAAAAATGTAAACACAATTAAATCAAATTCGGTAATTATTTCTGGAAGTATGATCTCAAAACTGTATATATTACATGTTGATATATACAAAGCTTCCTTTAGAAACAATACAGTGAAAACTTATATCCACACAAAAACCTGCACCCACATTGTTTATAGCTGCTTTACTCATAATTGCTAAAATTTGGAAGCAAACAAGATGCCCTTCAATAGTTGAATAAAAAGCTTGTACTTAACATGCAATGGAATATCATTTAGCACTAAAAAGAAATGAGCTGTGATGTCATGAAAAAGCATAGAACTTTAAATGCATATTGTTAAGTGAAATAAGCCAATCTGAAAAGGTTACATACTCTACGATTCCAACTATATGACATTCTGGAAAAGACAAAACTATAGAGAGAAGAAAAGAGATCAGTGGTTGGCAAGGGTTCAGGGGTGGGAGGGGAAGAAGGAAGGGATGAATATACAGAGCACAGGGTTTTCTTTAGGACAGTGAAACTATCCTGAATAATACTATAATTATAGACACAGGTCATTATACATTTGTCAAAAACTCACAGAATGTACAACACAAGGATGAACCCAAATGTAAACTGACTTTAGTTAGTAATAACGTATCAATATTGGCTTATTAACGGTAACACAATTATCACACTAATGCCAGATGTTAATAATAGGGAAACTGGAGGGAGTGAGGGGGGAGTATGGGAACTCTGCACTTTCTGTTCAATTTTTCTGTAAATGTAAAACTACTCAAAAACTAGTCTATTAATTTAAAAAATATAGCAGATGCCAATGTTGTGGAGATCATGAGTATACCACCACAGATCAAATGAAAAAATGACTATTTACAAAATATGCAAATGGATTCTGCTGTTTGAAATAAAATTCCCAGAGACCATAAAACCACATATTTTAAAAATTCTTAGGTTCCAGTGAAGTTGTTATATCCTGGAAAATAATGATGATGTTTATAAATGTAAAAGATGAAGATTCCATGATGGACTCATGTAAGATGGATTCATGTAAGAGTCTGAGTAAATTTTTTCACATAATGTGAGAGAGAAAGATTGTGCTATTTCTTACATATTATATTGTTTGAAAAAAATGTGATTGAAATATGTAAGTGTAACTAATTTAATAACTAGAGCAAAACAACTAGCTATTAGACTATCTCATATATGGTAAATAAATTTATATTTGTCTTGGGTAAAACCCTTTCATTTGTAAAACTCCCATTCGGAATACGGAGGCTTACGCTATTGGGGGGATTATATTATATTCAGGAATTTACGGTATTTTTTGAGTGCGTATCGTACATTGGGTTGTGGGTTAGACACTGTAAGGTAGGTACAAAATAAGACAACATACAGTTCCTGCTCTGAATCCTTAAATATGGTCCAATGATAATATGGAATGGCATGGAGATAATTCAAGTGTAACTCTAGTCAGTGCTTAATGTTTATAAGTAATAAGTGTGAAACATGGAGTTTATTATGCTCATTTAAGAAGAAATGGCCTCTGTCTAGAAAATTCAGAAATGTCTCTGTGGAGAAGGCAATATTTTCAATGGGCTTAAATGGATTTGAAAGATGGAGAGGGAAAAAGTGGAACTTCAAGGTAGAAAGGATTTTCACACAGATGGAGGTACAGAAAAGAGTAAGTCATGTCCAAGGATTGACAGTTGATTCAGTTTGGTTAGATCACAGGGATCTGAATACAGAGTGGAAAGGAGAATTTTTATGGAAATTATGGATAAGGGTTAGTCCTGTGTTGCTCTTACCAAATCCAAGCTCATACTGCTTGCTCGCTGTGCAACAGGCCGATAAATCAAGAGACATGGTGTTGGGGCAGGGAATGGAGACTTTATCTGAAAAGCCAGCAAATGGAGAAGATGGTGGACTAGTGTCCCAAAGAGCCATCTTCCCTGAGTTGGAATTCAGGCTTCTTTCTTACTAAAAGGGGAAGGGGTAAAGGCAAACATGTCCTGGTTCCTGTCTGCCTCTGGATGGAATGTGTTCATTTTTTCCTTCCTGCAGTCATTCACAGGTGGGCCTGATCAGGATGTTTCCTGTGAGCTAAACAAAGGCATTTCAGCTTAATGCTCATATCCTGGGAAGCAGGGTTCCCAGAGATGGGCTATTATGTGTAATTTTAGCTTATAGGCAACATCCCTTCAGTGATTAACTTGTAATACAATACAGTTTCTTCCCTGTTACAGGGCTCTGACATAGAAAAGTGAATGTTAGTCCTTCATTCAGTTAGAAATTTGATGGGGGGAGATATTGAAGATATTGAAAGTTTCTGAGCAAGAAGATACCCTTCAGAAAAATGAATGTTTCATCTCTTTTGCGATAATAAAATTTATGTTACTGCATTATATATTTTCATGTCTATTTGCCCTTTAGACCATAAGATCCTCAAAAGCAGATGTCATTTTATTCATCTTGTTATTTTCAGCACTGAATACATAACTGGTACACAGTGTAAATTCTATAAATGCTTACTAAAGAATAATTGAATGGTACTTCTATTAATCATTTAAAAAATAATTTTAAGAACCCTAGAAGTATTGGTTTTAAAATAATCAAGTCTGAGTTGATCCAAATAACCATTGATTTACTACTTCTGATTGGGCTCTTCCTCTAACCTCCTTTGTTGGACAACAGGAATAGATAGGAAAGAGGCAACAGAAGGAATGAAAAGGTCATGGTTCAAAGGTAGACTAACCACCTAATAAGCCAACCGCTGCTTTTCTTTAAATCCAACATCCTTTCAATATACTGGACCTGGTAACTGGACCCTTGGATGGTTCCTTGTGCCTGAAAAGCTTTTGTCACATGTCTCAGACCCCAGCTTCTCTGAGATTGTGGCCTTTCTCCTCCAAGGTCCCTGCTGGAAGTTAGAGTTCAGCCTTGAAACTCAGGCCAGTGCCTGGAATCCAGAGAGTCACCTGCTGACAGGTGTTCTTCAGGAGATTCTTCTGGAAATCTAAATGTTGCTACTTAAAGGTTCTCCCCACCCCCACTTTCAGGGCACTTCTCTGAATCCTACACTCTGTCCTCTAGACTGCCCTTCCCCTCAGCACCTGTCACTCAGTTTCTATCCTCAGTGCCTCTGCTCCTATATAGGAAGATTTTTTTCTTGGTCTGGTCCCAGACTGCTATAAATAACTGAGCCATATACAAACAGCTCCCAAGATGTTACTGAATATAACATTAAAGCAGTCTTTATTTTTAATTTAAAAACACACAAAATAACCCCGCTAAATTTAAAAATACATACGCAAAATAACACTTCTTTTTTATGCTTTATCAAACTAGCATAGCAATATTAAATGACAAGTCAGTTGGCTTAAACATGATCAGAAAATGTGTACTTGAAGCTAATTGCTTTTTAAAATATGACAAAAAGTCTTAGAGAAATCAGAGGTAGTTTTAATATAACATATTCTGATGTCTGAGAAAGGTTGTCCTCAGCACTGCATAAACTCAGGTGAAACTTAATATTGTTTATTTTTAACATTTCCAATGGTTATTAACTAACAGACCATCAGGGTTGGAAGAGACTTTAGAAGTCAGCAATAATTTCCTTTTTGAATAGAATAACTGCAGTAAACTTATAACCTTTTCAAAATAAACTGATTAGCTAAGCTAATTCCTTTCCCACATTGAGGTACTAGGCAATCTATCTGAAAAACCTGACTGCATCTATTCCTGTTGCAGCAAACAGAAAATTTCTTTTGACATCTTTTGCTGGCAGCCTTTTTAATAGCAAAGCTTTATCCTGAAAGGAACATAAAATAGTTTCTAATAGAAATAATATTATAATGAATTTGTTGTAATAAGTTGCCTCCTCCATAGTGAAGACTTTCCCCTGAGTTATGCTGATGACTTTTGTACTATCACTAGCCCTCTCCCCATCTCTGTTGTGGCATTACCTCAGGTATTGCTTTGGTCCCTCAATTGTCTGTCTCCCCACCTGAGTGAGCATTCTTAAGGGTTGCGTCTTTGTTTACCCAGAACCTACTGCTGTGCTTTGCACACAGCAGGGTTTCAATAAATACTGTTTTAAAAATAGGATAAAGGAATACATGAAGGAAAGATGAATAAATATATATTTGTATCAACACAGAGCAGAATGTATATTTGGAATTGAGTCAAGAGTTCAAAATCAGCAATGCCTTTGAAAAATAACCTGACTTTCGCATTCTTCCTTTTCTTCTGGTGTCTTTATGGCAGACGTAATGTAAGCCAAACACTGCATCTTCTTTGGGGTAGTGAATTCTTACTCATTCTTCTTCGGACAAAAATGTAAAAATTATGTGAAGCCTTTCTCTTTCATTCCCTTGGGCAGGACTTTATTCCTACTTCTATCATTGCTTATCACATTGTATTGTCATTTTCTCTTCTAGTATTACCTAGGCCCTAAGTGAATATTAAATGTGAATCTTTATGCATCATTCCAAGGTTATTCACTGTGTTTTGTAACTTTGGATTTAAATTTGCTGCCCTTGACACATTCTCTATGTTTATAGATACATTTGATGGATATATATTTATTTTCTATTGTTATCAGTTTCACGCCATAGGTAATTAGCCTTTTAAATGGACTTATATTACTTTTTTTTTTTTTTTTTTTTTTGCAGTACGTGGGCCTCTCACTGTTGTGGTCTCTCCCGTTGCGGAGCACAGGCTCCGGACGCGCAGGCTCAGCAGCCACGGCTCACGGGCCCAGCCGCTCCGCGGCATCGTCCCGGACCGGGGCACAAACCCGCGTCCCCTGCATCGGCAGGCGGACTCTCAACCACTGCGCCACCAGGGAAGCCCTGACTTATATTACTTTTTACTCTACCACATTAACAAATATTATTACAATGTAGTAACAGTGGTCTGAAACCTGTGGTAAATAAATAAAATTGAAAGTGTATGGCACCAATAATGAATATACTGCTGAGTTTTGGTAATTTAATTCACATGCGGTTCAGTGGTTTGCATGTCAGTTAACGATGGACAGTCTTAAGCTGACGGAGGTAACCACTTATAGGGAAGTAATGTGTATTTTGTATTTTAAATAGTACAGTCTTGTTTTCATTTTTCTAAGTAGCAGTGTGTAGTTCAACAAATTCAGCAGTTAAAATGTCCAAAACAAAATTCTCTACCTAAAAATACATGACTAACGATGATAGATAGATGGATAGACAGACAGATAGACAGGTATGTGTACATATAAATGGATATATAATTCTATTTATCTCATTCTATCTATCTATTGATTTATTGATCTATTGATCTGTCAATCTGACTCTAGAATACTATACTGTGAAATGAAATGGGAGCTTACTCATATGCAATGAGTTGTTTCATTATTTGTTTGTAGTCTAGTAACCTTTGGGACATGCAAGGCCTTGTGGCCTAGGGGTTTTTAAGTTATTTCCGGTGGCACCGCCTCTATCGTCTCACGTCCCCAAGCTTGTGATCCCAACCAAAGCTTCACCATTGTTGACTAGCCACATATTGCACTGTCAAGTTTCTGGCATCACCTGAGGTTTCAGACAACACTGGCTTTGATTTCCCTGGCAATCTTTTACTATCCAAATTTCCGAAGGCAAGAATTTAATATCATGTCATTTAATTCCTTGTGTATCACAACTTTGATTATCCTTACTTACAGTCCATTTCCTCTACCTTTACTTATGACTGTATCTTGGATCTTTTCATCACAGTGAAATGCTGTACAGCAGAATACTAAACTATGACATTCTACTCTCTCACTACGACTTCCTTTTCCTCCAGTTCTCTCCCTCTTTTATTGCTACCAAAAGTTCCATGCAGTCTGGTTACGCTCTCATCCCCTTATCCCTCAATTTTATCCCAGACTATTGTATTCCATTGGTCTCTACTTCCTCTCCTATTCAACTTAAGCCCTATAAGAGTAGCAGGCATCATTTATTGAGTACTTATTAAGTGTCAGACACTGTGCTAAGTATTTCAAATGCATTATTTAATGTCAATTCTCACAACTCTGTGAGGTAGATACCATTATCTTCACATGAAGGAAATGTGATGGTGAAAAATTAATTAAAAGTCATTCAACTAAGTGTCAGAATGAGATTTGAATATAGCTTTGTCAAGCTCCAAAGCACATTATGCAAGAGAACGCACTTAACTCATTTAAGATAAACTCACTCAGAGGTTACTGTACATCAGGCCTTATTCTGGGCCCTGAGAATACAAAGATTGATAAGAAACAAACCTTTTCCTCAAAAAATTGAGGTTAGTTGGTGGTGAAAGCTTGCATACAATCAAATAAATACAAAACAACATAATGCAATAATAAAGGAAAACACAAGGTAACATGGTAACAAATGGGAGAAAATTAACTTTTTTTTTAAACAGGAATCCTTACAGATGAAGCAACAATTCAGCTTAATCTTAAAGAACAATTTGAAATTGACTAGGTGGAAGACAATTTTAATGGACATTTCAGGAAGAAGACACACCATGTGCAAAGGTGTGGAAATATACCTCAACCTGCATGGTCTTCTACTGCTAGAGAACACAGAACTGGGAGGTGAAACTATCATTTAGGAAGAAGGAATATCTTCAAGAATCTTGAGTGACTTCTATGGAATTTGGATAGTTTTCTGTAGGAAATGGAGATATGTTATAGGGTTTTATGGTTTGGTGTATGTTTTAGAAGGAGGATGCTCCCAAGACACTGGAAATGACAAAGTTTGGGAGCAGGGAGACAAGGGAGATATACGAAGAGTTGAGGAAAAAGACTGAATAAATGCCTGAAACCATACGGGGTCAGTGCAAAAAGAATACATTCAAGAAAAATACTGGAAGTTGAATTATGAGAATTTAGAAATGTATGCAGGAGTATGGAAAGGAGAGGAATAGAGGCATCTTGATGACTCAGATTTCTGTCTGAGAAGACTGTTAAAGTGGTGATGCCACTATAGGGGTAAATTGATTAAGGAGAAAAAGCACATTTTTGGGAGAAGATAATGTGCTTAATTTTGAAATTATGAGTTCCAGATACTAAAGAGAGGATTTCCAGAGACAGAGATTCTGAGAGTCAAGAGTTAAAAGGGCTTACCTTTTGGTGAGAATGGGTGATGTGAAGACAGACACCTGGAACACAAGTTCGGGAGAAAAAGGACCTAGCATCTAGCAAAGGAGACTGTAAAGGATTTATATAAAGAAGATCAAAAAGTAAGAAAATTACCCAGTCACAGAGGTGTCCTCTAGACCAAGGGAGAGGAACAAGAGAGGTGGGAAAAAGAAGTTTCAAATAGAGCAAGAACAAATAGAACCTTTGGATTGGTGTAGTAGGAACAACTTCACTGGAATTTTGGAGACAAATCAATTAATAATTAGTTGAATAGTTAAATAGTTAAAACTATTTCTATGTGTCCAACTTTGTTTATCAAACAGTTGAATACATTTATATTGATTTGTACCAAAATATCCCTATATATGTATATCAATATAAATAACTCTACTTTTAGGTTTTTCTCTTTTTGTGGATATGCATTACTTTTATTTTTTTAATATTTATTTATTTATCTTGGCTGCTCCAGGTCTCAGTTGCGGCATGCCTGCGGAATCTATTTTCCCGTCCAGGGATTGAACCCAGGCCCCCTGCATTGGGAGTGCAGAGTCTTACCCACTGGACCACCAGGGAAATCCCTGGATGTGCGTTAATTTTAGATTTTGAACATATAGCTACATTTTTAATATACTTTATGATGATTTTTAACATTAAAATACAATCATCAGGGCTTCCCTGGTGGCGCAGTGGTTGAGAGTCCGCCTGCCGATGCAGGGAACACGGGTTCGTGCCCCAGTCCGGGAAGATCCCACATGCCGCGGAGCGGCTGGGCCCGTGAGCCATGGCCGCTGAGCCTGCGTGTCCAGAGCCTGTGCTCTGAAACGGGAGAGGCCACAACAGTGAGAAGCCCGCGTATGGCAAGGAAAAAAAAAAAAAAGCAATCATCAGTAACTTTATTTTTCTCATTGCAACACACCCTCTGATTTATGAAAAAGCATAACAAATGCTTTCCTTGTTATTTCTTGTATCTACTCTCATGCTTCCTGTTCCTATCATATGATTCCACATGATTATAATTACTTTCTCAGTAGTGAATAAACAATCATTTGCTTTTACGCTGCCAAACATATACCACATTTAACAAAAATATACAATCTTGTTAAAATTGAAAGAATTGAGTTTAAACTTTTGTTGCTTGACCTTTTCTGATTCAAATAAATTTATGTTTATAGCAAAATATAACAAATGTTAATTGTGTAGTAGACACTACTTAAGTGTCAATGTTTGGGAAAAGTAATTATTTTAGGCTAAAAGTAGCGAAAAGTTTTATTTTTAACATGGCTTTCAAAAATGTTGTTAAAAAAAGAAGTATTTAGAAATACATTCCAGAAAACACCCACTTTAGACTAAAATTGTTTCCTATTCTGAAATGACAGAAACATTGATGATTGTGCCCATTTTAAGTCTCAACAGGTCATAAGGTTCCTTTGCAACCATGCAAGAATAAATTACTAATTAATAATAAGAACATGCTTCTTCAGCAAGTGGTTGCCTGTCCCTGAGATAGGTCAAGGCAGAATAAAATTTTCACCTGGGTTTAGGCTGCAGATTTCTGCACTGAGGATACTAACTAAAAGGCTGTTGCTTGCCATAACTAGACAGTGATCTTTGTGAAATAAAATGGTTGGCTGATTTCATTCTGTTTACTTTTGCTTAGGAGGTCACCTGAGGGTGGGAGGGAGAACTCTCTTGAGCAGCATTTATTTTTACAACAGTCCGCATCAGTTGAATCCATGGGCAAGTCAACTACATTTATTAAGCATCAAGAATAAATACAGTGCTGTGAAAACAGGTGCTGTGCTCCTACCCACATAGAGTAAACATTATAATATCAATGGCTGAATATATAGACACACATAATTCAAAAAGAGTCATGTACCAAAATGTTCATTACAGCTCTATTTACAATAGCCCAGAGATGGAAACAACCTAAGTGTCCATCATTGGATGAATGGATAAAGATGTGGCACATATATACAATGGAATATTACTCAGCCATAAAAAGAAACGAAATTGAGCTATTTGTAATGAGGTGGATAGACCTAGAGTCTGTCATACAGAGTGAAGTAAGTCAAAAGAGAAAGACAAATACCATATGCTAACACATGTATATGGAATTTAAGAAAAAAAAATGTCATGAAGAACCTAGGGGTAAGACAAGAATAAAGACACAGACCTACTAGAGAATGGACTTGAGGATATGGGGAGGGGGAAGGGTAAGCTGTGACAAAGCGAGAGAGAGGCATGGACATATATACACTACCAAACGTAAGGTAGATAGCTAGTGGGAAGCAGCCACATAGCACAGGGAGATCAGCTCGGTGCTTTGTGACCACCTGGAGGGGTAGGATAGGGAGGGTGGGAGTGAGGGAGATGCAGGAGGGAAGAGATATGAGAACATATGTATATGTATGGCTGATTCACTTTGTTATAAAGCAGAAACTAACACACCATTGTAAAGCAATTATACTCCAATAAAGATGTAAAAAAAAAAAGAAAAAAAATTAACTAGAAACATGTAGTTGCAGAGGGGTCCCACTTCCATTATCACAACAAACAATTTAGTTGTAGTTGATTAAACGTGCCCCCAAATCCCTGGCCACGTTTTTTGAGAGGTGGAATTTCTTTCTCTATCTCTTTAGTTTAGGCTGACCCAATAACTTGTTTTGACCAATAGAATCTGGCAGTAGAAGCCCTGTGGAAATATCAAGACTGAATCTAAAGACATCTACAACTTATACTTTTGAGCACTTGGATGCTCCCTCTTGGAACCAGCTACCATGCTGTGAGAAGTCCACGCCACATGGAGAGGCTGTGTTAAAGAGAATCATGATAGGCTGGTCAGCAGCCTCATCTTCATCTGAGATCCAAGACAACAGCCAACAGCAAATGCAGCCATTTAAGTGAACTGTCTTGGACATTCTAGCTTAGCAGTGCCTCCAGATGACTGTAGAACTAGCTGACATCTGGTATAGTACGGCAGAAGAACCAACCAGCTCAGCCCAGTTAACACAGAATAATGAAGAGTAATTAAAAGTTGTCATTTTCACGCACTAAGTATTAGGTGGTATGTTACACAGCAATATATAATTGAAACACTAATTATTATCTGAATATTTTGTCTTTTAAATTTCCCAAGGATGCTTGCTCATTAAAATTTTGAGTTTTTGTTTTTGATGAGATTCATTTGATCAGAATGCATGTACTTAGAGATCAATGAGATCTGGCTAAAATAAAGACATTATTCCTTAGTAACTATATGACTTTGAGCTAGGTATTAAACTTTCCTAAAGCTCAGCTTCCCTCTCTGGAAAAAAAAAAAAAAAAAGGTAAATAACACCAACTTCTTACAGTTGTTGTAAGGATTAAAAATAAGTAAGGAAAAAATTTAGCACAGTTCATGATCCACAGTCTGAGATCCACTTATAAATATCAGTTTTCTTCTCATTTACCATATTCATATATAGCCATATATTTATTTTTCTTTCTTGCACTCCCAACTATACATATTCCCATTTTGTTACCTCTCAAAAGACCGAAAAAAGCAATCAACAAACATATTGACGAACTCATAAACAAATGATTCTGCTTGATGTTTGGAAGTTGCCAGAACATCCTTCTAAATTCTCTCTATTTCAAGTTGCTCTTGCAACTCTTCAGGCAGGTACAAATAAATTCCACTAGAATAAACCTGAGCTGCCAATCTCTTTATAGCTCCAAGTGGCTCCTGGAGAGAAGGGATAGTGTGGCTGAAAATTATACTTTTCACCTCCCTTAACACTGATAGCTATTCATTCCTGATTTCCCCCCTCTCCATTCCCCATTCATGACCTCACTGGCTATTGGTAATTTGACTATCCAAATTATTGTTCCTCTACTTGACACAACTTCTGTCCTCACAAAACATTCTGCCATTGCACATGTTTTGAACTCCAGTGTAATTATCCATCTCCTTTAGGAAACTTTCTAACTAGAGTCCATTTCATCAGGATCTCTCCTTTCTTTAAATTCAGGAAATATAGATTTCACAAATTGGTTAGGAGGCATTTAATAAGGTAATGTCATGTGGCATGTCTTTTGTACTCATGTTATTGTGTAACTGTTCCATGACTATCGTTATTTACTCAGCCAGATTGAAAGCTTCTTGAGAGCAAAGTCCAACAGTTACTCAATGTGTGACATTGAGCAATTTACTTAACCTCTTAAAACCTGGAAAATGGGGGTTATAAATACGTTCTCTCCCAGTTACTTGAATTTAATGAGATAAAATACATGTAAAATACATAGTTTAGCACGTAATTATGTTCATTATAAGTCAGTTAATTTTATATGCAGTTTTTGACTATAATGGCTGACAAATGCCTGATGGGGAATAGATTGAAAGACATAATGTTTGATGGCATCCTTGATGTGCTCATCATGTAAATAAGAAAATACTATTGCACAGGGCTGACCTGATGCAGATGAAAAGTAGGTCACTGCTATAGAGATGATACATGGAATACCAACATCCATTCCTTGATTCAGTGATTGTTTCTTTCGGGAATATCATGATAAAATCAATTATGCCTTCAAATATTAGAGTTATAAACTTCAAATATTAAAACTTCATTCTGATTGTTTTAGTTCCAACACAGGAAATAACATCACATGAATGAGAATGATGTTTTGCTCTTGGATGCAGGCCTAAAATAAAGATCCTGGGCAAATGAGGACAACAGGAAAACTCTAAGAACATCAGTGAACAGTGGTGAAGAGTAGCAAAACAGAACCAATGTGAAGAGAGTGGGAAATAAAAAAGATGAGCTGAAAAATCATTAAAGTCAAAGTTTACCAACTTTGCAATTTTTATGACCTCCAGGGCACTTGAGTTTGGAAAGGACCTAACAAACATGTAGCCCAACCCCACAAGTCATGACGGAGGTGGCATGTTATTTATATTGAAAAGGATAGTAATTCACAGCAAGAAGATTTTATGTGCTAATCAAAGCAAGTTGCAACTGCTTGCGTAGCTGTCCTGGGCCCCCTTCGTGTAGTCTCTGCACATTTCTCCTTTGTTCCAACCTTGGGAGCATGCTCTAAGAAACAACAGCAACAACAGTGGAAGCTAGTGCTTGCTTGTTGAGAGCACATGAGTACATCATTGTCTTCTGAGGCTCTTTTATAATTTCTGTAGAACCAGGGTCATTACTTAAAAGGATTGTTTACCACCTGGTTTTGATTGACTTCAATAAAGGAATATGGAGTTTGAACAAGAATAAGTCCCTGGTCTCCACCTCCTTTCAGATGCCTTTCCATTAACTAATAGGAGGGGAGTAAATGTTACATCCCTCATTACAAGGATTTAAATTCTAGGAGAAATGAGCACAGTGTGGGTATCACGATGGATGATGAGGAAAATAATGTCACTGTGTATGAATGATCCAATCCCCCATATAAAGATCACCAAGGATAACTGTTGATCACACAAAGCTGAATTTATTAAGCTTGCTGAGCACAACATTAGCAAGAGTATCTGTAGCTCTCAAAAGGGAAAATTTAGAGAAAGGTACTTATAGGATTTAGGAGAGAAGGAAATAGATAGACGTAGTGGTTTTAGAACAGAAGTTAATAAGCCTGGTCTGGGCAGGGATCAGTCAGAATTTATAAACAAGGCAAATTGCTGACCATCAGTGGTCTTCTTTTTGAAATATGTGAGTTTAGAGATAGGGTAAGCCAATTCATCTGTGGTCTTATTTTGGAACATATGGGTCTATGGTGATGTTAAATCAATTTGGGCTTATGTGTGTTGCATACTATGATTTAGTACAGATTGTTATGCAAATCATAGTACAGTTTGCTTTGTAAATTGTCATTTTTCCTTTGACTTCTCAGAATGTATGTAATAAGCCCTTAAAAGAAACATTCAGCCTCACCACTGTGGTGAATTTCTAACAAGGGAGAATGAGAAAAAAATACTTTTGTGTCTGAAGGGAATATTCCAAACTTTTGTGTGAAAAACCAATGCTGTTATTATTTAACTCATTCCATTCAAGTAGCTTACTGAAGAAATACCTGGTAAAAATACATCAGATACTGAAAAACTGTGGGTAATTTCCATTTCTGGAATATATCAGATATATTTTCGTATAAGAAAAATTGCCAGGAACATCTGGCACAGTGAATGATTCAGCCATAGTTTATCAACCTGTTTCCTAACAATGTCATCAGAATGACTGGAAAAGCTGGCACATTTGCCTTTGAGTCTCAGGAAGGTACTGTGAGCATCCCAGAATATGCTAAAAGCAATAATATACCATTTGAGGAGCAAAATAAACAGTTTTTTTCCTGATGCACTGGCAAGGAGAGTTTGAAATATTTGAAAGAGGAGGTAAGATAGCAAATGGGTAGAGTAAATACACTGTACTACCAGGGAATCCCCTAATTCATTCACAAAGAAAGAAGCAGGAAACAGAGGGAGTCAAGTTTGCAATCAAACCATTATAAATAACTCTGAGGAAGCTCGGCTGTGAAAACATATTTCCAGCTTTATTACCACAATTGTACTAAAGAAAAATAATGCCCCAGTCTATTAAAACTCATTGTTCGAGTAGAAACAATTTTTTCCTGAGTAGTTAAATATATTTGGCCATAAGCGCTTGAATAAGCATAATACTTGCTGGCTTCATTTACTAGTAAAAACAAACAAACACAAACAGTGTTCAGAACTAAGCCCAACACAGAAACACTTATGATTCCAAATCATAGCATATGCAAAAGTCTATTACTGTGTGTTTATTCCAAGAAGAGCCCTATTTAGTGGGAATAATTATTTAAAAAATATTTCTCCATGGGCAAATGAACTTGTGTTAAATGTGTAATTATGACTCAGGTACTCTTTAGAGTTTACAATTTATTCTTATATTATTTTAAAAGTTTATCCTCACAATAGCCTTGAAAGCAGACAGAATCAACTCTGTGTTAATCAAGAATATTTTAATTTCAAGGAAATCAAAGTACTTTAAGAACAAAAAGGAAGATAATTGGTTCATAAAACTAGGAAGTCCAAGAATTGTAGCTGCTTCAAGCATGGCTGGAGCCAGGACCTTTTAGGGATGTAATTCTCCTTCCTTCCCTTCAGTGCTTTCTTTTGTGTTTTGGGTTCATGTTCACTCTCCATTGGTTAAAATATATGGCCACTGCAGCAGTCCTTAGCCCATACTATAGCTTTCCTCCAAAAGCTCTTTTCTTACACGCACATATCAAATTTCATAGTCTCCAAGTGGCCTTGCTTGGGTCAGGTTCTCATCTCTGAATCAGTCACTATATCCAAAAGGATGAGGCACTTTGACTGCCATGTGGTTATATGCCTGTGGCTGGGGAAGGGAGTGGTTGCATAAGGAAGGATTAAGTTTTCAAGGAAAGAAATACTAGGCAAACAAATAATGTATTTCTAATACAACCTCCAAAGTACAAATGAGCAAATTTAAGCCCAAGGAAATTAAAGAAATTAGTGACCCTAATTAAAGGAACTAAATATCTTTAGTGTAAAGTTTAATCTGCTTTAGTTGAATCATAAGATTCATCATAATCTAATTCCAGGTAGTCTCTCAAAGTTTACCCACTTTATTCTCTTAGATATACCCTTCAAACTGTAAGCATCTTTCAGGTTCTTAAGATGATGGTTTCCCTCATCTCCAGACTTTCTAACTCTTCCCCCTTGGTGTGCTCCTTTTCATCTCTTAATTTTAACTTCAACAGGAAATATTTTTACCTTTTTAAACTGCCTTTCTAACACCTTCCACTGTTAGCTGCTACTGCCATCAGCTCTTGCAGTTCCCTGTACTTGCACAAACATAGCTCTTGGCTTATATATGTATAATTTGTCTACCCAGTTGTTAGCCTGCTAGACTATGAGCTTCATGAGGGTAGGCATTTTTCACCACTATACTGTATGCCTAGCAGCGCCTGGGACACAGTAAGTGCTCCATAAATATCTATTGAATGAAAAAAATGAGCACTTGTACAGTCAGTTTTTTTATTCCTGCACCAGAGCTCATTAACTCACACCACACAATTTTACTAAAGTGCAGCAAAGTCCAAAAAAATTAAAAGACAAAAATGTCAAGCTTAATTTACTACCACAAACAGTGCAGGAATAGCAAAATTCAACAATTTCACCCTGGCTATAGAGCTCACTTCCCGGCTGTGCAATGCCCCTACTAGACGCTTGATGCCTAATGAAAAAGGGCATTCCCTAAGCAAGGAAAGAAAAGAAGTGTTAGCCATAAATTAGAAGTTTGAGTTAATTGCTGGAATGTTTGTAACTCTAAGAAGAAAGTCACTGCTACTCTCTGGCTGATTTTTAAGTAAGGTGAAAATTAAGTAAATAAATGAGGCAGAACCCAATAGCAATCATTTTATGCTAACAGTCATAAAGTTGGGGGGTATGGTTAGAGTTAGAAGGAAAATATTTGCTTTCCTGTAAAAAACTACTTTATGGCAGAAAAAAACTTTTAAAAACATTCAATATCTATTTATGATAAAAACTCTCAAACATACCTGAATATAATAAAAACCATATATGACAAACCCACAGCCAACATCATATGCAATGGTGAAAAGCTGAAAGCATTTCCTTTAAGATCAGGAACAATACAAGGATGTCCATTCTCATCACTTTTATTCAACATAATACTGGAAGCCCTAGCCACAACAATCAGACAAGAAAAAGACATAAAAGAAATTCAAATTGGACAGGAAGAAGTAAAACTGTCACTGTTTGCTGATGACATGATACTCTATATAGAAATTCCTAAAGATGACACCAAAAAACTATTAGAACGCATTAATGAGTTCATTAAAGTTGCAGAATGCAAAATTAATATACAGAAATCTGTTGCATTTCTTTTTTTTTTTTTTTCCAGTACGCGGGCCTCTCACTGCTGTGGCCTCTCCCGTTGCGGAGCACAGGCTCCAAACGCGCAGGCTCAGCGGCCATGGCTCACAGGCCCAGCCGCTCCACGGCATGTGGGATCTTCCCAGACCGGGGCACGAACCCGTGTCCCCTGCATCGGCAGGCAGATTCTCAACCACTGCGCCACCAGGGAAGCCCCTGTTGCATTTCTAGACACTAACAATAAGTTATCTGAAAGAGAAATTAAGAAAACAATCTCATTTACAATTGCATCAAAAGTAATAAAGTACCTAGGAATAAATCTAACTAAAGACGTAAAATACCTGTACTTGAAAAGCTAAAGACACAGATGGAAGAAATTGAAGATGACACAAACAGATGGAAAAATATGCCATGTTCATGAATTGGAAGACTTAATTTGTTAAAATGAACATAGTACCCAAGGCAATTTACAGATTCAATGCCATTCCTGTTCAAATACCAATGGCATTTTTCACAAAACAAGAACAAATAATTCTAAAATTTGTATGAAAACACAAAAGATCCTGAATAGCCCAAACAATCTTGAAAAAGTAGAACAAAGCTGGAAGTATCACACTCCCTGATTTCAAACCATACTACGATGCTACAGTAATCAAAACGGTACGAAAACAGACAGTAGATCCATGGAACAGAATGGAAAGCCCAGAAATGAACGTACTTTTATATGGTCAATTAATCTATGACAAGGGAAGCAAGAATACACAGTGGGGGAAAGACAGTCTCTTTAATAAATGGTGTTAGATAAAGTGGACAGCTTTGTGTAAAATAATCAGACTGGATAACTTTCTCACACCATATACAAAAATAAACTCAAAATGGCTTAAAGACATAAATATAAGACCTGAAACTGTAAAACTCCTAGAAGAAAACGTACAAGCTTTGACTTCAGTCTTGGCAATATTTTTTTTGGATTTGTCTCCTCAGGTAATAAACACAAAAGCAAAAATAAACAAATAGGACTACATCAAACCAAAAAGTTTTTGCACAGTAGGAAAAAAAGGCTGCCTACTGAGTGGGAAAAAATATTTGCAAACAATATACCCAATAAGGGGTTAATATCCAAAATATACAAAAAACTCATACAAATTAACCTCAAAAAAAGCAAAAAAAAAAGAAAAACTGATTAAAAATTAGCAGAGGACCTGAATAGATATTTTTCCAGAGAAGACATTCAGATGGGCAACACACACATGAAAAGATGCTCAATATCACTAATTATGGGAAACACAAATCAAAACCACAATGAGATATCACCTCACACCTGTCAGAATGGGTGTTATCAAAAACAACAAATAACAAGTGGTGGGGAGTATGTGTAGGGATGGGAATTTTTGTGTACTATTGATGGGTCAGTAATTTGGTGTAGTCACTATAAAAAACAGTATGGATATTCCTCAAAAATATAAAATAGAACTGATATATGATCCAGCAATTCCACTCCTGGCTATTTACCTGAAGAAAACAAACACACTAATTCAAAGAGATATATGCACCCCTATGTTTGTTGCAAAATTATTCACAATAGCTAAGATATGGAAGCAACCTAAGTCCCATTGATAGATGATTAGATAAAGAAGATGTAATATATATATATCACATATACATGCATACACACATACATATATATATAATGGAATATTACTCTGCCCTGAAAAAGGAAATTTTACCATTTGCAACATCATGGATGAACCTAGAGGGTATTGTGCAAAGTGAAATAAGCCAGACAGAGAAAGTGAAATACTGGATTATTTGACTTACATGTGGAATCTAAAAAACAAAAGAAACAGAATTGTAGATACAGAGAACAAAATGGTGGTTTCCAGAGGGGAAGTGGGGAAGAGGGTGGGTGAATATCGATGAGGAAAATTAAGAGCTACAAACTTCCAGTTACAAAATAAATGAGTCACAAGGATAAAGTGTACAGTTTGGAGAATATAGTCGATAATAATGTAATACCTTAACAATGTAATATCTTTGTATGGTGATGAAGGTGGTCAAAATGTACAAACATCCAGTTATAAAATAAATAAGTACTAGGGATGTAATGTACAACATGATTAATATAATTAACACTGTTGTATATTAAATACGAAAGTTGTTAAGAGAATAAATCCTGAGAGTTCTCATCACAAGGAAAAAACTAACGTTTTCCTTTAGTAAATTTTGTACCTGTATGAAATGATGAGTATTCACTAAACTTACAATGGTAATGATTTCATGATGTATGTGAGTCAAATATTATGCTGTACACCTTAAATTTATACAGTGCTGTAAGTCAATTATATCTTAATAAAACTGGAAGAAAAAGAACTAGTTTGTAGCTTTGGAGTCTTTTACACTACAACTCTGCCTTCTCATTTTCTGGTCTTCTTTTATAGAAAGGAACAGGTTTCTTCATTCCTTTTTGCCTGAGAATGTTCAGTCTTTCTTCCTCTTCATAGGATAGAAATTCTCTTATTCAGTTCATTCTATCTTCTTCCCTTCTGGCTCTCCAAACCATTTCACTTTCCATTCCCCCACCATGTCCTTCCCCGTACACACATTTTAAAAAACTAATTACATTATTTGAAATGCCTACTTTGCAGAACTTCCAATATCTAGGAATCTTCATGGGAACAGCTTCCTTCTACTCTTGTTCTTAATCACAGATAAAGCAAACATTTGAGACCTCTTCACTTGTATATAAATTAATACGCTCACTCAATGCCCCCACCATAGCTCTTTGTTTCGTTATTGGCACACCACTTACCAAACTGTATTTTTGGTGGATATTGTTGGTATTTTCTGTCCGACATCTTCTCTCTTGGAACTGCTTGTCACCCATCCACATGTTCTTATTGCTTTTTAAAAATTAGCTTTATTGTGATATCATTAATGTACAGTAAAATTTACCAATTTTAAGAATATAAAGAGTTTTGCTAAAGCTATTGGTGTAACTGCCACCAAAATCATAATATTAAATATTTCCATCACCCCAACATTTCCTTCATGTTTCTTTGTATTCAATCTCTTCCTCCCATTTCTGGCAACCATTTATCTTCTTTTCCTCACTATAGTTTTGCCTTTCCCAGACTTTCATATAAGGGAAATCATATAATATACAGGGGTTTTTTTTGTGCCTAGCTTCTTTCACTTTCCGTAAGCTTTTTGAGATTCATCTGTGTTGCCCTGTGTGTCAGGATTTCTTCCTTTCACATGGTTTTAATGACCTTGACTTTACATGATTTTGTTACCCAAATCCTGATTGATTGGTCCAAGGATGGGTCACTGGGCCAAGCTCAACCAAAAAGAGTTTTAGAATATCTCTTTCTATGTCTGAAGTCAGGAAATGTAGAACTAACAAACTGAAGATAGCACTATATCCTAAAGTAGAGAAAGCTAGTCTAAAGTGAAAGAACAAAGGACACAAAAAATCCTGGAAGCATTTGAGTTTCTAGCTCCAGGTTTTTCGAAGACTAGCTATATTCTTGTCCTTCCTGTAGCTTAGTTGTTGAACATGTGTTTTGATTTTATAAGTCAATAAAGCAATCAGTCAGTTGGCTCTGGCTTTTTTGTCACATAGAACTCAACTATAGCTGATGGATACTGGATTATTATAGCCTCTAGCATATGAACTCCTTGTAGATGAGGGCCATGTCTGACTCACATTTGCACTTCCATCATCTGGCCACAGGCATTCAGTATGTCTGTTAAAAAGTTTAACTAGCTTTATAGTAACTAGACTTATTGTGGTGACCATTTTGCAATGTATAAAAATGTCAAATCATTATGTTGTACACCTGAAACGAATATGTCAACTATATTTCAATTAAAAAAAAGTTTAGCTAGCCTGTATCAAGCCATATATGATCATCATTATTTGTTGAGCACATACTAAGTGTGTGACACTGGGGTTAGTGTTAGGGGTAGAGATGCTATGTTTGTCTCCCATCTACCTCTCCAATCTCATTTCACACCAATTTCATTCTTTCTTCTCCAGCCACACTGACTACTTCTATACATGGGTTGTTTAGAGGCTTGGCCATTCTACCTCTTAACTCACTGTCAAGGAAAACTTTCCTTGCCTTGCAATTAAGACTTGTTCAAATCTCCCATATATAGATCCTCAGAAGAACATGCACTGGTATCTTTAAATAGCACTGGTTAGAACTGCAGTTTTGCATTTATTATTGTGATGATTTATTTAACTTCTGTCCCCTCTGGTAGCTTAAAAGCTTGAAGAGTGTAGGGCTCCTATTTATATTCATACACCATTATATCTCCAAAGCCTAATAAAGTGTCTGGGACATTAGGGGTCCAATATATATTGCTCAATCTATGAATGTATGAATAAGATTGAGACTTGCTTTAAAGAGATTATAATCAAGTTAGTCTATACACATTTTTAAAGTGCATTAAGTCCTCTTTTTATTTGCTAAATCTGTAAATCATAGATGAATCATGGAACAATTAGGGAAGGCTTCATGAAGGACACAGTACAAGAACTGAATATTATTTGAAAGATATCTGCAAGTATACTAACCTACTTTTGTTGTAGTAACTAATATTCCCATTATCTCAGTGGTTTATGACAACAAACATTTATTTCTTAGGTTACCTGAAGACTATGATATGGCTGCAGCTCTCATGAATGACACACAGCTTGGCTTGGCTCAGCTCAGTTTAGCTCCACCTGTTTTCTCATTCTAGAAGGCATGTAAATGGAGTAACCACTATCTGGGACTGACTGTTTTAATGGTGGAAGCGCAGAGTTAGAGGGACTGAGCCACACCATGAATGCACATTCTGCTCATTTCCATTAGCCAAGTCATGGCATGGGCCCAAGGCCAAGATCACTGGGAAAGGAAATGTGCTCATTAACCATAAGTAAGGAGCATGGTAGGGGGAATTGTAAGGACTGGTAAGAATAAAAGGACAGATGAGAGAATGCTCTTGTAAACAAATGTTTTGGAGGACTTCAATTCATTTTTTATTAAACTTCCTATCTTAGAATATTTTTAGATTTATAGAAAAGTTGTGAAGGTAGTACAGAGAATTCAACACACCCACATCCAGTTTCCCCTTCTGTTAACATCATATATTCATATGGTACATTTGTCATAACTACGGAAGCTGTATTACATTATTATTAACTAATGCCCATACTTTATTCAGATTTCCTTAGATTTTACCCAGTATTCATATTCTGTTCCAGGACCTTATCCAGGAAGTCATATAGCATTTAGCCATTATGTCTCCTTAGGATCCTCTCGGTTATGATAGTTTCTCAGACTTTTTTTTTTTTTTTTGACTTTGACTATTTGGAGGAATATTGGTCAGGTATTTTGTATAATGTACCTCAACTGAGGTTTTACTGATGTTTTCATCATAATCAGAAGACTTATATGGTTCTTAGAGATGAAGATCATAGAAGTGAAGTACCATTTTTATCACATCACATCAAGGATACATACTATAAACATGACTAATCACTATTGATGTTAACCTTGATCACCTGGCCAAAGTAGCGTTTGTCAGATTTTTCCTTTGTAAAGTTCCTCTTTTTCCTCATTTCCATATGGAACTTTTTGAAAAAATATTACTATGCCCACCCAGTACTTAAGGAATAGGGAATTTTGCTTCACCTCCTTGAAAGTGGAGTATCTACATAAATTATTTGGAATTCTTCTGCATGAGATATTAGTCTATGCCCTCCCTTTGTTTACTTATTCAATCATTTATATGTATCAGTATAAACTCAGGGATATTTATTTTATAAACCTAGAGTAAATTTCCCTGGATATTTTTTTAAAACAAAGTCCAAACTGTGATCATATTGTCTCACCCTACTTTCTGAAAAGACTGATTTACAACTGTTGGTTTTGTAACAGAGAAGAACAAACCTAATAAAATAAAAATTAAAAAAAAAAAAGAGGAACAAACCTGACTCCATACTGTATCTATTCCTTTAGCTCTAACCTTTGTGCTCTGTTGCTTGTGCTTAGTCATGCTGGCTCTGTGTCTCTGTAAAAGAATATTGCCTTGGGCTTCCCTGGTGGCGCAGTGGTTGAGAGTCCGCCTGCCGATGCAGGGGGCACGGGTTCGTTCCCCGGTCCGGGAAAATCCCACATGCCGCGGAGCGACTGGGCCCGTGAGCCATGGCCGCTGAGTCTGCGCGTCCGGAGCCCGTGCTCCGCAATGGGAGAGGCCACAACAGTGGGAGGCCTGCGTACCACAAAAAAAAAAAAAAAAAAAAAGAATATTGCCTTTAGCCTGAAATGTACATGATAGCCCATTCTCAAGGCTCTGCCTCCCAGGCTTGACCTTTAAAGATGTTAACACTTTCCATTCGTATAGAGTTAAAAAGTTGCAGAACAGAAAATAACATTTGCCTTGTTGGGAGATTTACAGGAACATGGTGACCAGACCCTCATGGACAGATTGGAGAACAAAGGATTACCTTAACCCCTCCAGGGTCTGGCCAGCACCAAGAAGTTTGCAACAACCAGCCACGTCCCCTTTCCTTCTAGTATAAAAGAAGTCTGAATTCTAACCTGGGTAAAAGGGTTCTTTGGGACACTAGTCTGCCATCTTCTTGGTCTGACAGCTTTCTGAATAAAGTCGCTATTCCTTGCCCCAACACCTCGCCTCTTGCATTACTGGCCTGCCATGTGGTGAGTAGTATAAGCTTGGACTCTATAAGAGTTTTTAGGGCATGTTTGCATCTGGAGTCTACTGAAACAGAGCTGAAGTGTAGTGTCACACATCTGGGTGACACACATTCTAGAAAACCAATGGCTGAGTTACTAAGGGACTGGATTTTGAGAGAAATGCTGAATATACATATCCTTTTCCACCCTTATATTAATGATATATACAGGTAATATTAAAGCTAGGAAATGATGACTTTTTTGAAATGTAAGAAAATATGCAAAAGATTGGCTTGGTGTGGAGCTGTCACATTTTACATGTTATGCTACAGAGTAAATGTGAGATACTGTAGCTGTAAGATCCAAATGTGAGATACTGTAGTGGTCCAAGGAAGAGATCTTGGGCTTCCAACTGGCTGTAGAGAAAGTAAATGGGGTTAGTGTAAAATATAAGAACGAAATTTAAAGCAAATATACAGAGAAACTACGGTAACTCCATTTTCTAAACAAAAATTAGAATAGGTGTTTTTAATTGATTTGAAAACAGGACAAAATTTCTCTGGGAAAATGCAGAATGTTGAAATGCAGAATACATTTCTGCAGAATGCAGCTAACATATTGAATAGACTGTTAGGTAAAATTATAAATATTCATTTACTATCACAACAGCCTATCAGATAGGTTTTATCATCTACATTTTTCAGCTAAGGGAGAGAGACACAGAAAAATTAAGTAACTGGCATATAGTAAGTTTCTAAATCTGGCACCAGAGTCAATGCCATTGTCTCTACCCTGCATTGCCTCTCTGGTTGGACTCTGTTAGTACATGTGATGGACACAGGGATAAACCATCCAGACTTCCTTCAAGGAAGGATGTGTGCCCTCATTTCTGGGAGTGCTGTCTGTAGACAGACTTCTACAAAGTGGGTAGAAGAAGTCAGCCCCTTTGGGGAGTGCGCAGACCAGAGACTCTCCCTAGCACAGTCATTTTTGGGGCAACAAAAATCCAGTGACTACAGGAGTTGGGGTTGTAATGGCACAACCATTGTGTCCCAAAGGGGAGCATTTTGATAGGCCATTTAAGCTCTGGAGCTACCCGTAGAATTTGTCAGGGATCTTACCAGGTCTGCATTGCAGTTTGACTCCTGCCCAGTCCTGCTTTCTCTCCTTCCTTTCCACAGGTCTTGATCATAAGGGCACTTCCTACTAAAACGCTGTGCACTAAACTCTGTCCCAAAGTTAGCACCTTGGAAACCAACCCATGACAACACGCCTGCATGTGAAAGGCTATAGAAAATGAAGGCGATTTTCTCTAATTCCAGATTCCCCATCTACGTTAATAGAAAGGGAATAATAATGATTAACATGGCAATAGCTATATGTGTCAGGCATTAGTCTAAATACTTTATATATTTTAAATAAGAGTATTTTCCCAGAAAATGTGTGACGGTGGTAATAGTATCCCTATTTTACATAGGAGGAAACCAGTTCACACAGAATTTTAGTAACTTGGCTAAGATTGCACAAACAGATGTAATTTGGTGAATGGAAGTAGGTCTGCTCTATTTTACATATAACAATTGTTGCTCCCAGAACTAATTAAAGGCAGAGATGAGACAAGACCTGGCCCAGTGCTTTTTCCCTTTTTCCAGGCTCTTTCTGGTCCACAGTGCCATGGGGGTTGTTGAGAATACCCTAGCTTACATGTGTGAATGCACTCTGAAAAGAATAAAAATTGACTTAATTTTCCTTTCTTTTGCCTTTTTTGACTGAAGACTAATATATTAGCCTAAATGTTACCAACTTTTTAAAGTTAAAAACCAACAGACCGGGCTTCCCTGGTGGCACAGTGGTTGAGAGTCCCCCTGCCAATGCAGGGGACACGGGTTCGTGCCCCGGTCCGGGAGGATCCCACATGCCGCAGAGCGGCTGGGCCCGTGAGCCATGGCCGCTGAGCCTGCGTGTCCGGAGCCTGTGCAAAAAAAAAAAAAAAAAAAAAAAAAACAGACCTACATCAAAAAAGAGATAAACTAATTTTCTAACCTGTCGATTATCTACATACTCGAATAAATCCTCAAATCAGAAGTCAGTAAGTTTAAAAGGGACAAATAAAGAAAAGACAGCCTTTTCCTATTTGCTTCGAGCAATGGTCTCATACTGAGACATTTACTAAGGGCAGCAAATAAGGTCAGAGAGTCCCATGTGGGAGATGGTACTGACAGGGCAAAGGAAAATTTCACCACTAAAACAGTCTGAAAGTGAACTGGGCGTACTCACATTCACAGAGTTGGGATGGGTGATGGTGATAAATGGTAGCAACCAAATCTTTCAGTAACATCCATGTAATAAACATTTATTTAGTAACTACTACAAACCCAACAAGGCCATCCTCTTAGGACTGCACAGACATAGCCTATTATTGTCCATGTTCCTAGCCCCCAACAGACTATGGGCTGTTTGATACCATAGTCTATGCCCTACTCACTGTGTATCTACAACACCTTTTGCAGGTGTGATGCAAAGTAGGTGCAAAATCAATGTTTGTACAATAAGTGAATTAATGGAGGGGGCTTCTTGAGGATATTGAAAATAAGTAAAAATTTTCATTTAAGTATTCTGCATTTCAGGCTAACAAGAACTAGAGTAATGACCATAGTTAAGCTCAAGGGTGTCACTTGCATTGTCCAGCAAGCAGTCATATTTGGAAGAAGGAAAGAAAGAGAGAAAGAGAGAAAGAGAGAAAGAGAGAAAGAGAGAGAGAGAGAGAGAGAAAGAAAGAAAGAAAGAAAGAAAGAAAGAAAGAAAGAAAGAGGAAGGAAGGAAGGAAGGGAAGGAAGGAAAGAAGGAAGAAAGGGAGAAGGGAGGGAGGGAGGAAGAAAGAAAAAAGAACTAAAGAAGGAAAGAAGGAAGAGAAGATTTATAAAAGCATTAGATTAAGTCTTAAATGGCAGACTGTAACTCTCCAGGGAGAAACAACTATTGCCAAGAAATTAAATTTTAATTAAAACTTAATCTGCCTTATGTTGTATTTGATTTGCCACACTCTTTGATTTCTTGTACATTGACATGGTAATCAGATAAACACAAAGGTGCTACACTTGCTTTTACGGTCATATTTTTCTCCTTTCAGTGAGGGTAAGGTTGAAAGAAACCCCACTTCAGATTCAAACAAGATTAAAGCCAAAGCTAAAATTGTCAGTTCAAATAGAACATGATGCACGTTAGTGAGAACAAATCTTTATCTTTCAAAATTCAAAGCAAATGTAATGCTCTTAGTTGCTTCAGGAAGAGTTAGAATTTGTAAATAATATTTGTGTAATGGACTTCATTTTAATTACAGTCATGTTCTTTCCACATACTAGTGCTGAGGGTGGAATGGGAATACCTTTCCAAACCACTACTGTTCAAGGACACCATGCTCTGTTTCCAGGGCTTAGGAGTGTCCTGGACAGTTAAGAGAGGAGTAGCCACAGCACAGGTAGCTCAGGTGTACTCAACAAATCTGGCTGATCAGCAACTCTCCCGGAAGGTTCTCAGACTTGGAGCAAGTAGGTGATGATGGGCTATCCTGTCTAAGAGTTCTGAGATCAGCTAACACGGAACCTCACATAGGTGATGTGCAGTACCTCTGCAAATGGTCACAAGCATAGGACTACAAGCTTTCTCTGGCATCCATGGAGCTGTGAGCACTGGTGACTGAAATGTACTTGGCAGTCTCTTGATGATGATTCTGGGTCTCTACTCATACCACCCCTCTATCTGTCCTTCTTCTCAGGCTCCTATGACTTCCTCCAAGGTCACTTTCCATCCAGATCTCCTCCATGCTCTACCCCTACCTTTCAATTCATGAATTTCAGCTAGTTTCCCTTAGGAGTGGGGCTAGACTGAACTTATCATAAAGGAGAGACCTAAGCAAACAGGTTTTGCTGACTATTAATCCGAATTGAACTCCATCAAGAAACATTTTGACTGTTAGCTATCTATACTTAGATTAGTTTCACTCTCAGATTCGTCTCTCGTTCAATGTCCTATGGACTCATAGTTTTGCTAAGACGTGGTATAAGTAAAACACTAAAAGAGCTATTTCACTATAAACTTTGTAAATTATTGAGAAACAAACATAAATGTTTTATGGTCATGTGGAACGGTCATACTAAAATTAAGAGAGAGGTACTCTCCCCACTCCTCCGTGAGAAATGCAGCTCAACTTCAGGTCATTGTCTTTGAAGACTATACCGGGCGCCAGCTTGGTGCCTCCAGGATTCCAGCATGTCAGCAGCACCTGTACTCAGTAGTTCATGCCTGTTGCATTCAGTTTATCCATGGAAAGGGAGCTGGAGCATGAAGAGTGGGAAGAGAATTTGATAGATGCAATAAGGCCACTGACCAAATTTATCCATGGCAATTTGAAGTAAAATATTTGTAGAGATGTTATCAGGAAATGAGTGAAACATAGACTGCATACAGGTGAACAGGAGAAATAAGCAAAAGATAATTTAATGAATCTTAAAGTTGTAGATAACTGAGACAATGGCAAACAAACAGAACACAAGCAGATATTCATCACAGTGTAAATCTGGCCAAAATGGCTGTATCAAGGGGTGAAGTGGAATTAAGAATATATGTCTGAGTTTGATTGCTTGTGTTTGGCTCCGGTTGAGATATATCATTTGCAGAATGGATTTGCCAAGTATAAGATGAAACAACAGATAAAATTTAGTCTGCTGGGATATGATGCCAACAGGAAGAAACAGAGGTGCTTTTAGGATGCTATCCTGATGACTTACAGTCCTGCCTGTGCTTCGACACTGGAAACAAAAGGCAACAACTTTGCCCATGAAGATGTACTTATTGTAGAAGGCATTAGAAGGCTAGCTAGCAAGCAACCTCAATTCCCCAGGAAATGTGCATTCACTGCAAAACAACTATTATGGGAAGCATTGTGTTCAAAGGGCAAGGATGTCTGTATGCATCCTAGGGAGCTGAGAGTTAGGATTTAAATGTGGACTTTGACTTGAGGTCTGAGGATTCTCCATCCTTATTGTACAATGGGACAAGTGCTCACCACTGCATCAAAGACCTATATGTTGTTAAAAGTTCTTCTTCACTGACTCTAAGCCTGTCACCCATTCCAATGCTACCTTGGAGTTCTTAGAGTTAAAAAGATCACTATGCTTAGTACGATTTTTTGTGGCATAAAACACTGGTAAAAGTAGATGAAATGAATACCAATAGAAACTGAATGTAATAAAAGCCTAATGATGAACTGCAATACTCCAGGGGAAAACTTATATAAAATATCTAATAAAGTTGTACTATAGGAAAGAGAGGCCCTTGAAGAGATGGTGAGAAGAAATGTTCCCAAGGGAATTTAAAGGGGACTCTTAAAAAATGGTAGAGGGAGAAACAAAGATTACAACAACGAGAATAAAAGAAGCAGTTATCTCAAGCTATGACACTTAAGAGGGTTTCACTTCTGGACCACAAATTTTAAGAGCACATAAGGTTACTGGAAAACAGCAGAAGGCTACCTTGTGGCCAGTGAATTCCTGGAAGGCAGGAGGTACAGAGATCATAGAACAAGTACAAAGGCCAGGAGGTGAGAGAACTCATCATGGGTACCAGGAAGATGGCTTTGGTGACTTTTTTTTTTGCAGTACACGGGCCTCTCACTGTTGTGGCCTCTCCCATTGCAGAGCACAGGCTCTGGACGCGCAGGCTCAGCAGCCATGGCTCATGGGCCCAGCCGCTCCGCGGCATGTGGGATCTTCCCGGACCGGGGCACGAACCTGTGTCCCCTGCATCGGCAGGCGGACTCTCAACCACTGTGCCACCAGGGAAGCCCGGCTTTGGTGATTTCTAAAAGAAAGAATAAAGTCACAGCTGAAGAACCTCTTTTTGTTTTAACACTCCCAAGTAAATTAACTCACAGGCCAGGAACATGGCAGCAAGGCTGCAGAGGCAGGGAGGAAAATAGGGTAGGTATTCATCAACTTTCTATATAATTCTCCCAGCTTATCATGAAATTTGTGGCTTTTGTTTAAGCATGCTAATGTACCTCTATCCCTCTAGTGCCTGATGCATGACCCGTGTAAGAATACTGCCTCGTTTCTTATATCGCACCCTACTTTATTATATCACACGTGCATATTAAAACACTGACCAAAGTGAGGCTATTTATAAAATTTGCCATCTGCAGCCCTCAAATTCATCAAATGAGGGATAGAAGTTACAAGAACAATTCCAATAGGTCTTCTGCACACTTTGGAAATTTGTGGCAAGGAGCTAATATTTTACCTAAATTAATAGGTAAAATAAACTTTATCTAACATTTAGATATGCTAACCAACCAAAAGTTAGATGTCACAGGTTAGTTTCCCTGGGAAGCAGATTCTGAGAAGCAGATTAACTTGCAAAATGTTTAGTAAAAAGTACCCTTGGGATCCACACCTATGGGTCTGTGGAAGGAAGGAGATGGAAACCGGATGGGGTAGGGAGAAATGGATATGCAAGGTAAACTTAACAACAGTCTCAGCTGACCCCATGGGGAGCTCTGTAGTTATAAGGATCCTCCAGCATTGTCCCAGCTTGGGTCAACACAGCCAGATCTTCATGCCCTGACATGTACTAGAGATTTCACGTGGGCCACCCCGCAAAGAGTGTGTGTTTGGGCAAGGTGGCGCCATAGCTGGGATGATCTCTGAAGGGGCTTGTGATTCACGGTCACGACTGACAACCCTCTCAGCTGTCAGGGTATTGAGTCCTTCACTGATGGGGCATCTGGAAAGCTCATCAAATGTCCACCCTCTAGGATGTCTGTGTGTCCAAGACTACAGCAGGTAATATAGAGAAGATAGATGCATAAAATATTTAAGATATGGTTCTCTCGCTTGAGTAGAGAGTAGAAGAGACTATGTAACATGCCCATTCAAGAGGAAGTAGAGTATATTTGAGTCAGTTCAGACACTTGGGAGTTGTGTGAGCATAACTCTTCTATGGCTCAAATTTTTACTTGGAATTGTAGGTAACAACTGTATTAGTTTTCTACTGCTGTAACAAATTATACAAATTTAGCAACGTAAGACAACACACATTTATTATCTCACAGTTATCTAGGTCAAAAGCCCAGGTGGGCTTGGCTGGATTCTGGGCTCCGGATCCCACCAGGTGGAAATCAAAGTGTCCACAAGCCTGCATTCCTTTCTAAAAGCTCTAAGGGAGAATGCATTCCTGCTCATTCAGGATATGGGCAGAATTCAGATTCTTACAGTTGTAGGACTAGGGTCTTCTTTCCTTTGCTGTCATTTGAGGGCTGCTCCCAGGTTCTAGACACCAGATATATTCCTTGGTGTGTGGCCCCATTATTCTGTCTTCAAAGATACTAACAGTGGGTCACGTCCCTTTCATGCTGTGGATCTCTCCTGCATCTTCTGTCACATCTCTGATTGCCTTTAGTGTCTTCTTTTTCCACTTTTAAGGGCTCATGTGATTAGACTGGGCCCAGCCAAATAATCCAGGATAACCCCTCTTTTTTAAGGTCCATCACCTTAATTTGCAAATTCCTTTTGCCATGTAACATATTCATAGGTTCCAGGGATTAGGGTGGGGACATCTTTGGGAGCCATTATTCTGCCTATCACAATGACTCATAATGATGTGTGACGAGATACTTTTAAATGTCTGTGTATCTGACACAGAGTAAACCCTCAGTAAATGAAGCTCACACCGGGAGTTTGGAAAAGAGATTGATTAATAAGCACTGGAATCATCAGTAAAAGCTTCATAGAGAATGGGGGCTGAGTCTTGAAGGATAAAGAAAATTTGGATAAAGGAAAGGATGGAGAAAAAGGCCATGATGTCCTGAGAATAATATAAAGAAAAGAACAAATGCAGCAAGTTCTCATAGCAAGAGGCAAGATTTAAAGACAAATAGTCCTGAATTCAAATGCTTACTTTGCTTGTAATAAGATCTGTTATCTTAAGCAATTTAATAAACCTCTCTGGGCCTCAGTTTTCCCTTTTTAAAAAATTGTTGTTGTCTATTGACAACATTCTAGGACAAAAGCAAGACATTTTAGTATCCTCTCTTTGCTCCCTCAGTTTCACTGATTACAGAAAACACACATTGTCTTTACAACCACATTTATAGCTATTCTGGGGGGTAAACAAATTCATCTCTAACCTACTTGTGTCATTGCAAAATAGCTCCTCAGGTGAATAGCTCCTCAGGTTTCATAAGCAGATGAGGAGAAGGGCTAGAGCAGCAGTTTTCAAACTTCCTCAATGCTTCAACCCATCAGTGGAAATTTTAGCGAGTGTATTTCCAATATATGAACAATATGTATATTCACTGAATATATACATTCATCCATATGTGTTCATACATTGGAAGTACATATTATATACATGTGATATTAACATATACATTTGTGTTAATATAAATAAACCTAAATCATGTTTTATTTTAATTTTAGATAAAATAATTATTAACAGAAGTGTTAAGAGATTCGTTTTACGTTACAATTGATTGTCATGCATAATTCTTAAAGTGCCTTTGAATAGAGATCGCCTTGAATTTAGTTCAGAATGCCACAGTGTGTTCATTCTGACAAGTCTGTCCCTGCCACACTTGCACTGTCTTCGTGACCTCAGAGAGCATCCTTCTTTTTTGACTTGTGCAAAGAGCCATCCCAACAAGTACCTAAAAAAGGTATGTTTGGTCTCACGGTAAAAGATTGAACTGGGGTGACTTCTACTTAATGTTGCATTAAGAAGTATGCAGATCAAGAGAAAATTTTCAAACAGCCTAAAACTGTTACAGATCAAGAATTCAGTGAAACTTGTTCAGGAAAATTCTGGAGATTAAGAAGGAAGGTAAAGTGTGCATTTTACTTGGCGCAACTGCATGTGACTGAGGTGTCAGGGTCCCAGTCCTCAGGAACTGCCAGGTGGCCTCGTCACTATAGGGAAAAGAGCTCTTGGGAGCCTCCACCTGTGCTTTTTTCCTCCAAGAGGAGTGTTCTGACAGCTCAAGCTTCTTCTCTGAGGAAAAGACTGCCTCTTGCCTCTGTTGCTTCTGATTGCCCCCTGTCCTCATGGATTATGCCTCTGACTTCAATATTAAGATCAACCCCCCCTACACACAAGCAGTTCTTACTCCTCCACGGCTTAAAATTTTAAAAATTGCCTCACACATGTGGAAGCAACCTCTGTCCATTGACAGAGGAATAGATAAAGAAGATGTGGTACATATATACAGTGGAATACTACTCAGCCATAAAAAAGAATGAAATAATGCCATTTGCAGCAACATGGATGGACCTAGAGATTATCATACTAAGTGAAGTAAGTCACACAGAGAAAGACAAATATCATATGATATCGCTTATATGTGGAATATTAAAAAATGATACAAATGAACTTATTTTCAAAACAGAAATAGACTCAGACATAGCAAAAACTTGCGGTTACCAAAGGGGAGGGGAGGAAAGGATAAATTGGGAGTTTTAGATTAAAATATACACATTACTATATATAAAATAGATAAACAACAAGGACCTACTGTATAGCATAGGAAACTATATGCAATAATTTGTAATAACCTATAATGGAAGAGAATGTAAAAAAGGAATATATATATTTTTATATCTATCTATCTATCTGTCTATCTATCTATACAGCTGAACCACTTTGCTGTATACTGGAAAGTAACACAACATTGTAAATCAACTATATATACTTCAATAAAACTTTTAAAAAGAAGTGAGATTTGGATTCACATATATACACTATTGATACTAAGTATAAAATAGATAACTAATGAGAACCTACTGTATAGCTCAGGGAACTCTACTCAGTGTTCTGTGGTGACCTAAATGGGAAGGAAATCCAAAAAAGAGGTGATATATGTATACCTACAGCAGATTCACTTTGCTGTACAGTGGAAACTAATACAGTGTAAAGCAACTATACTCCAATAAAAATTATTTTAAAAATAAGAAGTGAAAAAAAATTGCCTCATGCATACCTTCCCTCTCCATCACAATACTAGTGAATAGAGTTAGATTTGTAGAACCTTGTTAGAGAAATTTAGATTTAATGTTTCTTGAAATGAATCACTGAGGATTTTGTTCTGAGAACTTAAAAGACTTTAGGAAGATGGTCTTGTCAGCTGGATTGGAAAAGCATAGGATATGGTGGCTGGGAATGATTGGGAGTGGGGAGAAGGGCTCAGAGTTGTACTAGCCAATAATCTAACCATGGTGTGGGGAGATGCTCACACGGGTCCCCCACCTATGTCTTTGTATGGAGTGATAAAAGAGAAAGTTTAATCAGGTGTTTACAATATTTATGATAGTTATTTGCAATGCACATTGGATGAGCACACTGCTAGATGCTATATAAAAAAGGAAAATTAAAATTTGATCATAAATATATTCTTTCAGAACTTCCTCTTTTTTGTAATATAATCTACTCTGGAGATTGCAAAGGAGAAGTTCAAGTGAAATTAAATTATTAAGTAATACGTTATTAAGGAAGTCAGGGGCTGGGGGGATTCTGGCACATAGTTGAAAAATAACTATGTTCTGGTTTTGGTGCTGCTACCAATTGACTGTGTGATTTTTGGCAAAACACTTAGATCTGTAGTTTCCTCAGCTTAAAAAAAAAAGTATTCAATAATACAAATTCCAAGAATCTTCTTGATTTAGAAAAGAATATGATTGTAGAAGAATAAAAAATGTTGAATTGGGGGAAATTTTCCTTCTTTCTTCTCTTTTTCAAGCATCATGCATCATTGTTCAACCACAGTTGATTTTTCTTCAACCGTGGTTGAAGAAATATATAAATAATATATAAGTAATATATATGTACTTATATATTATTAATCTATAGCATATGTGATCCTATTTTCAAGTGTTTTTAAGAGGATGTAGCATATAATTAAATAATCACTATATGGCATTTTAACAGTAACTCAACATAAATAGAACCAACATTTAATAATAATCATTTCTTCATAAAAACACAAAATGATCAAAATTACATTTTCCTCTGGAAGTTGTACTGTTGCAATATTGTAAAAGAACTAAGAGATTTCCAAGGTAAGAAAGCTAAGTGCCATGTTGGTAATTTGAGGAAGTCCATGCATATGATACATATAGAGGACTCCTCAATTATCGCTCTGATGGATAGAAGCATTAGCACAGATAACCTAAAAACATGTTACATCTAACTCTGAACTAAGCTTACAAAATTATGCATCAACATGACTGTATCTAATGTCTTGACTGTATCTAATGTCTTGAGGATTAACAATACTTCAAATTAATACTTCGAATTAAATAATGAAATTTCAATTCAGGAGACACAGGAAGTGTCCAGTTTCACCATCAACAAGTGCTTTAAAGAGAATGAAAATTATCACCTCTGCTTCCAAGCAAAGAAATAGCTTAAAACTGACTAACCTATTTCTTCAAGTTTACTTTCTGTAGACAATTAATACTTTGATTTAAATAATACTTTTCGTGGATTGGAGTAAGCTTGGAGTCAGAAGACCTGTATTTATATATTGGCACCTACTTTTACTAGCTATGTGACATTGAGCGATGTGACCACAAATCCTTGAACTTCAATGTGATTCACATTGAGCTATGTGACCACAAATCCTTGAACTTCAATGTGATCATCTGGGACATGAGATAATAATAGAGTTATATCTACCTGTGTTCTTCAAATGAGTATGAATAAGACACAACAAAATGATTAATGTGGAATTACTTTGTAAAGTAAGCTTATAATGATTTGATGAATTATTATAGATAAAATAAAACAAATTGTAACAATATAAATAATTATTATATCAAGCAACTTCATACTTCATGAAAACTTTCTGAACTAAACCAAAATTTTAAAATGACTCTACTTTCAAATATAATATGATTTATCTGAAAAGACATAGAAACAGAAGACTTAGCATTCTTCCACTAACACCATGTGAGCTTGGAGTTGTTTCCTCAGCTATAAAGAGTGAGTATTGGTTTGGTGGCCTCCATGTTTTCTTGAAGCCCTAAAGTATGATTTGAGGAAAAAAGTCAAAAGAAAGCTGACTTTTGGAAGTCATATTTGGCATTAACAAAGGAAAACAGATGCTAGTGCATCTGGCTTTGATTGCAGATACAAGAATGAAAGAGAACCGTAAAGATTCAGTGGTATCTTTAAATCATATCAGCTTTTAAGAATAGCGGGTAGAATGACTGTATAAATAACCTGCATATGAATAACACAATATGAGACACTCATGGAAGTTTACAATAACCATGACAACCAAATTCCATATAGCTCCATATAGCTATGTCATGAGTTTCTTTCAAAGTGCAAAGTACTGTAAGACACCACACAGGACTGCTAAGTTTTCAATCAGACTCTCAACTTTGGCATATATGCCTCCATAAACCCATGGGCACCGAACTTTGCACAGAGCCATGTGATGTTGTTTTGAGCAACCAGAGCACTAAAAGTCTGCAAATAGATCAGTCCTAGGCTGTCAGGCAGAACAAGACACGGGTACTCAACCTCGGGGACCTGGAAACCCCCCGAATTGGATGGAACATTTCATACATTACCTCATATGATGCTGCTAAGGAAGTACAGTAGGTAGAATTCTCCATTGTTTCCTCCCTCCCTCTGTTCTTCTCTTCTTTTCTTCCTTCCATCCTCTACATATTGAATAATAACATTTCAATGTGACTGCTAAGTACAAACATGACCCAGGGGAACTGTCTAGCTGAGGCAAGAGCCCATGTACCTGTCAAACCACCAACATATCAATAAAGAGTAGCAATGAGTCACTGAAACAAAGATCATAAAGAATAGTTCTCTAAGAAACACTTGAACTGACCCTTGAAAAGTTATCAAAATACATGAAGAGGGAGAGGCAAGAGAACATTTTATAAGTTTCAAAGAGAAATCAATTGGGTGACGTTAATTCAGCCTCACCTCCCAGTGTATCACCCCCTCACTAACCAATAAGCACAAACCACACACAGGCAGTTCTCCAGTTTAATATACAGTTCTGTGTCTCTGTTTCTTTGCCTCTGCTGCCCCCTTTGCCTGAAATACTCTCCCAACCTCCCACCCAAACTTGCTGACTTTTTCTTTGAAATGCAGATCAAGGGTAACTTTGTAAATCGTTGTGAAGCCTTCTTGGGCTCCCCCAGACGGCTTAGGCTTGCCTTCCTCTAGCCCCCCACTGCCCACTGACATAACTCCACTGCAACGTCCATCACTTTGCTGTGTCCATACCTATTCGTGCTGTGCTCAGGCTACCCGGTGTACTATTTGTTGTCTAAATCTCAGAACATCAACAGTGCAAAGCGCTTAGTAAATACACAACATATGTTTCAGGAATGAATAAATTCTACAAAAACATTTGTAAACTTGGTTCATGTATATTGGGTAGTGGATTATTGGCTCTAAGTGTTAAGGGTTCCGTCTAATTGAGGTTATTCTCAAAGATACTACTATATGGCTTAATCCATAGTAAAAGAATTACAAAGGAATGGTTTGAGACTGCTGGACCCTCACCATCAAAAGAACTACCAATGTAAATAGATAGCTAGTGGGAAGCAGCTGCATAGCACAGGGAGATCAGCTCGGTGCTTTGTGTCCACCTAGAGGGGTGGGATAGGGAGGGTGGGAGGGAGACACAAGAGGGAGGAGATATGGGGATATACATATATGTATAGCTGATTCACTTTGTTGTAAAGCAGAAACTAACACACCACTGTGAAGCAATTATACTCCAATAAAGATGTTAAAAAAAAAGAGAACCGTATGAAATGTGTATATCAACCAATGCATAAATATTCACAAAAAGAGATAAATGAGGCACTCATACAACAACAGTGTCTGAGTCTACTACAAGTGGTTTGTGATTGCAGGCTGCTTGTAACACCTTAAATAAAAGATTAATCTGTATGAGTTTTAGGTAGGTGGATGGGTAGGCAAGAACAGAGAACTGGTAACAAAGAGAAAGAATATTCAGATTAGTATTCAGAAATAGCTAAGGTACATAAATCATTTCCCAGTGAGAATGAAACCCCCAAAATGACTGTTGCTAAAAGTATCATATTTACATATTGACATCTTAAACAAATTTTGTGCAACATTTTTATAATAAAAATGGAACATTCTCTAGAGGGAAAAGGAATTTCATACATGTCAACCAACATCTGGAGATGGTGTGGCAATGAGAACCTGAAGGTTTTCCAGCTTCACAGTAGGTCACAATCCATGAAAGCCCTCATTTAGAATAAAATTGAGTGTGTAAAATGTACCCAGAATTCTCATGTGAGCTGACTTCCCAGTCACCACTGGAGGGGAGGAACTCCTTTCTATGCCCTAAGGAGTAGCAAGAGGAGGGAATAAAATCATCAGAAGTTAGAGGTGAAGTGTTTATGGGGGATCATCTTCTTTTGCTATCCTTATTTTCAGATGAGAAAGCTTTCAGAGACCAGAAAGGTGAAGAAATTTACCAGGTAGTCAAAGAACTAGAAAATGTCAGAGACCAGTCCCTCCCACCAGGAAACTTGTACAATCCTCTTAGATAGCCTCATCCACCAGAAGACAGGCAGCAGAAGTGAGAAGAACTACAATCCTGCAGCCTGTGGAACAAAAACCACATTCACAGAAAGATAGATAAGATGAAAAGGCAGAGATCTATGTACCAGATGAAGGAACAAGATAAGACCCCAGAAAAACAACTAAATGAGTGGAGATAGGCAACCTTCCAGAAAAAGAATTCAGAATAATGATAGTGAAGATGATCCAGGACCTCGGAAAAAGAATGGAGACAAAGATCAACAAAATGCGAGAAATGTATAAAAAGACCTAGAAGAATTAAAGAACAAAAAAACAGAGATGGACAATACAATAACTGAACTGAAAACTACACAAGAAGGAATCAATAACAGAATAACTGAGGCAGAATGGATAAGTGACCTGGAAGAGGGAATGGTGGAATTCACTGTTCACTGCTGTGGAACAGAATAAAGGAAAAAGAATGAAAAGCAATGAAGACAGCCTAAGAGACCACAGGGACAACATTAAATGCAACGACATTCGTATTATAGGGGTCCCAGAAGGAGAAGAGAGAGAGAAAGGACCCAAGAAAATATTTGAAGAGATTATACTCAAAAATTTCCCTAACATGGTAAAGGAAAGAGCCAACCAAGTCCAGGAGGCACAGAGAGTCCCATACAGGATAAACCCAAGGAGAAACACACCGAGACACATAGTAATCAAATTAACAAAAATTAAAGTCAAAGAAAACTTATTGAAAGCAGCAAGGGAAAAATGACAAATAACATACAGGGAACTCCCATAAGGTAAACAGCTGATTTCTCAGCAGAGACTCTACAAGCCAGAAGGGAGTGGCATGATATACTTAAAGTGATGAAAGGGAAGAACCTACAGTCAAGATTACTCTACCCGGCAAGGATCTCATTCAGATTCGATGGAGAAATCAAAAGCTTTACAGACAAGCAAAAGCTAAGAGAGTTCAACATCACCAAACCAGCTCTACAACAAATGCTAAAGGAACTTTTCTAAGTGGGAAATACAAGACAAGATAAGGACCTACGAAAACAAACACAAAACAATTAAGAAAATGGTCATAGGAACATACCTATCGATAATTACCTTAAACATGAATGGATTAAATGCTCCAACCAAAAGACACAGGCTTGCTGAATGGATACAAAAACAATACCCATATATATGCTGTCTACAAGAGACTCACTTCAGACCTAGGGACACATACTGACTGAAAGTGAGGGGATGGAAGAAAATATTCCATGCAAATGGAAATCAAGAGAAAGCTGGAGTAGCAATACTCATATCAGATAAAATGACTTTAAAATAAAGAATGTTACAAGAGACAAGGAAGGACACTACATAATGATCAAGGGATCAATTGAAGAAGAAGATATAGCAATTATAAATATATATGTACCCAACATAGGAGCACCTCAATACATAAGGCAACTGCTAACAGCTCTAAAAGAAGAAATCAACAGGAACACAATAATAGTGGGAGACTTTAACACCTCACTTACACCAATGGACAGATCATGCAAAATGAAAATAAATAAGGAAACAGAAGCTTTAAATGACACAATAGAACATATAGATTTCATTGATATTTATAGGACATTCCATCAAAAACAGCAGATTACACTTTCGTCTCAAGTGTGCATGGAACATTCTCCAGGATATATCACATCCTGGGTCACAAATCAAGCCTCAGTAAATTTCAGAAAATTGAAATCATATCAACCATCTTTTCTGACCACAATGCTATGAGATTACAAATCAATTACAGGGAAAAAACCGTAACAAACACAAACATATGGAGGCTAAACACTACGTTATTAAATAACCAAGAGATCACTGAAGAAATCAAAGAGGAAATCAAAAAATACCAAGAGACAAATGACAATGAAAGCACGATGATCCAAAACCTATGGGATGCAGCAAAAGCAGTTCCAAGAGTAAAGTTTATAGCTATACAAACCTACCTCAAGAAAGAAGAAATATCTCAAATAAATAATCTAACGTTACACCTAAAGGAACTAGAGCAAGAAGAACAAACAAAACCCGAAGTTAGCAGAAGGAAAGAAATCATAAAGATCAGAGCAGAAAGAAATAAAATAGAAACAAAGAAAACAATAACAAAGATCAATAAAACTAAAATCTGGTTCTTTGAGAAGATAAACAAAATTGATAAACTATTAGCCAGACTCATCAAGAAAAAGAGGGAGAGGACTCAAATCAATAAAATTAGAAATGAAAAAGGAGAAGTTACAACAGACACCACAGAAATCAAAGCATCTTATGAGACTACTACAAGCAACTCTATGCCAATAAAATGGACAACCTGGAAGAAATGGACAAATTCTTAGAAAGGTATAACCTTCCAAGATTAAACCAGGAAGAAATAGAAAATATGAAAGACCAATCACAAGTAATGAAATTGAAACTGTGATTAAAAACCTTCCAACAAACAAATGTCCAGTACCAGATGGCTTCACAGGTGAATTCTACCAAATATTTAGAGAAGAGCTAAGACCCATCCTTCCCAAACTCTTCCAAAAAATTACAGAGGAAGGAACACTCCCAATATCATTCTATGAGGCCACCATCACCCTGATACCAAAACCAGACAAAGATACTACAAAAAAGAAAATTACAGACCAATATGACTGATGAATATAGATGCAAATATCCTCAACAAAATACTAGCAAACAGGATCCAACAACACATTAAAAGGATCATACACCATGATCAAGTGGGATTTATCCCAGGGATGCAAGGATTCTTCAATATATGCAAATCAATCAATGTGATACACCATATTAACAAATTGAAGAAGAAAAGCCATATGATCATCTCAATAGATGCAGAAAAAGCTTTTGACAAAATTCAACACCATTTATGATAAAAACTCTCCAGAAAGTGGGCATAGAGGGAACCTATCTCAACATAATAAAGGCCATATACCGCAAACCCACGGCAAACATCATTCTCAATGGTGAAAAACTGAAAGCATTTCCTCTAAGACCAGGAGCAAGACAAGGATGTCCACTCTCACCACTATTATTCAACATAGTTTTGGAAGTCCTAGCCATGGCAATCAGAGAAGAAAAAGAAATAAGAGGAATACAAATTGGAAAAGAAGAAGTAAAACTGTCATTGTTTGCAGATGACATGATACTATACATAGAGAATCCTAAAGATGCCACCAGAAAACTACTAGAGCTAATCAATGAATTTGGTAAAGTTGCAGGACACAAAATTAATGCACAGAAATCTCTTGCATTCCTATACACTAATGATGAAAAATCTGAAAGAGAAATTAAGGAAACACTCCCATTTACCATTGCAATAAAAATAAAATACCTAGGAATAAACCTATCTAAGGAGACAAAAGACCTGTATGCAGAAAACTATAAGACACTGATGAAAGAAGTTAAAGATTATACCAACAGATGGAGAGATATACCATGTTCTTGGATTGGAAGAATTAATATTGTGAAAATGACTATACTACCCAAAGCAATCTACAGATCCAATGCAATCCCTATCAAATTATCAATTCCATTCTTTAGGGAACTAGAACAAAAAATCTTAAAATTTGTACAAAGACACAAAAGACTCCGAATAGCCAAAGCAGTCTTGAGGAAAAAAAACGGAGCTGGAGGAATCACACTCCCTGTTTTCAGACTATACTACAAAGCTACAGTAGTCAAGACAATATGGTACTGGCACAAAAACAGAAACATAGATCAATGGAACAGGATAGAAAGCCCAGAGATAAACGCATGCACCTGTGGTCAACTAATCTATGACAAAGGAGGCAAGGATATACAATGGAGAAAAGACAGTCTCTTCAATAAATGGTGGTGGGAAACTGGACAACTACATGTAAAAGAATGAAATTAGAATACTCCCTAACACCATACACAAAAATAAACTCAAAATGGATTCAAGACCTAAATGTAAGACTGGACACTATAAAACTCTTAGTGGAAAACATAGGAAGAACACTCTTTGACATAAATCACAGCAAGATCTTTTTTGATCCACCTCCTAGAGTCATGGAAATAAAAACAAAAATAAACAAATGGGACCTAATGAAACTTCAAAGCTTTTGCACAGCAAATGAAACCATAAACAAGACGAAAAGACAACCCTCAGAATGGGAGAAAATATTTGCAAACAAATCAATGGACAAAGGATTAAACTCCAAAATATATAAACAGCTCATGCAGCTCAATATTAAGAAAACAAACAACCCAATCCAAAAATGGGCAGAAGACCTAAATAGACATTTCTCCAAAGAAGACATACAGATGGCCAAGAAGCTGCTTAACATCACTAATTATTAGACAAATGCAAATCAAAAGTACAATGAGGTATCACCTCACACCAGTCAGAATGGCCATCATCAGAAAATCTACAAACAACAAATGGTGGAGAGGGTGTGGAGAAAAGGGAACCCTCTTTCACTTTTGGTGGGAATGTAAATTGATACAGCCACTATGGAGAACAGTATGGAGGTTCCTTAAAAATCTAAAAATAGAATTACCATATGATCCAGCAATCTCAGTACTAGGCATATACCCAGAGAAAACCATAATTCAAAAAGACACATGCATCCCAATGATCATTGCAGCACTATTTACAATAACCAGGTCAGGGAAGCAACCTAAATGCCCATCACCGGATGAATGGATAAAGAAGATGTGGTACATATATACAATGGAATATTACTCAGCCATATAAAGGAACGATATTGGGTCATTTGTTGAGATGTGGATGGATCTAGAGACTGTCATACAGAGTGAAGTAAGTTAGAAAGAGAAAAACAAATATCGTATATTAACGCATATATGTGGAACCTAGAAAAATAGTACAGATGAACTGGTTTGCAGGGCAGAAATTGAGACACAGATGTAGAGAACAAACATATGGACATCAAGGAGGGAAAGCCATTCGTGGGTGAGGGTAGTGGTGTGATGAATTGGGCAATTGGGATTGACATGTATACACTGATGTGTATAAAATGGATGACTAATAAGAACCTGCTGTATAAAAAAATGTTAAATAAAATTCAAAAATTAAAAAAAAGTCTTAAAATCTTGATTAAAAAAAGAAAGAAAATATCAGAGTTGGAGCTAAAACCCAAGATTCTGATTCCCAGTCCAGTGTTCTTTATTCTAACCTAGATTATGTCAAAATCAGGTCAAAAATAAAATATTACAGCTACTAGGATTTACATTCAGATGAGTTTCTACAAGGAACTAGATTTTGCTTCATGTTACAATGTCAAGCCTTTGTTTCCTTCTTGTTTACAGAGTGACATGGACGACAGTCTCCTAGTGACATCTGGTGTCTAAATCAGGGTAATACAAAATACAGGAATAATAAAAATAAAGTACTTTTGTATTTATGTTTATTAACATTTTTCTAGGGTTATTAAGTCCAAAATTTGGAAAGTATGTTAAAATTTTTGAAGATAGTCTTTCATTGATCCCCTCTTATTAATATGTCTATAAACAAAGCTCTGTTTTATAGTAATTTTCTTTTTAATAACAGTGAATTGTTGCCAGTATTGTGCCATCTGAACCTAAATTACATAATCTATTCAGAAAGACATAAGAGAACTTACTACATGACAGAAACAGTTCTAGCAGAGGTAGATATCTATTACCCCTTTCTTCAGGAACCTCACTGCCTATCTGGAGAAATAAACTCGTTAGAGGGAACTATAATAAATGTGATAAGGGCTAAAATTAAGGTATGTAAAAATATGCTGATGAAAGGATGATGAAGAAGGAGTGACTGACTGGGAAGTCAGGAAACCTTCAGAGAAAATGAGACCTTTTTAACTTAATTCTGAAAAGGGGTTGGAAGTCCACTTGACTTAAAAAGCAAAAGGTCTCAATTCATTCTCTCAAATGTATCAAAAAGCATCTAGCATCCAAATATATTTTTATTAAATTTAATTTCATGAGTATGAATGTCACTGATATTTCTTCAGTATTGATCAACTTGGTCCTTGTAGGGAAAAAGAGTATGTTACTGTTTCTGGTCAATAACACAGGGGTGTTCCTAGTGTTCTCAATATTTCTTATTTCTGTATCTGGTAAGTAGAGGAGCTGGGGGACAGAAACCAGAGTTGTCTGACTTTGAGACACTCAAGTGTTATTTACTGAGTGCCTACTATGTATCAGATATTCTCCGTGGTGCTAGAGATAGAACAGTAAACAAAAGCCAGGCCCTCATTTTACTTACATTCTAGAGGGGAGAAAAGTCAATAAATAAATAAATAAGTAAAATATATTGTAAGTCAGATGGCTATAAATATTATTAGGAAAAATTGATGAGGGATGGAGGATAGATAGTTCTGGGAGGAGTATAATTTTAAATATGGTGGTTATGGAAAGCCTCCCTGAGAAACTGACATTTTAGCAAAGACCTGAGGGAGGTTATGGAGGGAGACGTGGGTATTTGGGGGAAAGTGCTCCAAGTAAAGGGCACAATAAAACTCTGTGTTGGAAGCACGCGTTGAGTGTGAAGAACACCAAGGAGGACAGTGTGATTAATGAATGAGGCCTGAAAAGAGAAGGATAAGTTAGGTCTGAAGAAAAAAATGGTGGCCAGATCACGCAGGTCTGTTGGCCATTGTAAGGAGGATGGTGGGAAACCACTGTAGAGTTTAGGGTTCAAGGGTGACATTACCCAATCTGACCTAGCTGCTATGTTCAGAACAGACCATAGGAGGGAGGCAAGCGCTGAATCAGAGACACCAAAAGTAGAGTATCGTATTTACCCAGGAACCAGATCAGGGCCACCTGGAAGAGTTGGCCTTGGGAGAGGAATAATTAGATTATTTATACATTTTGAAGGTATAATTAACAGTATTGATTGACAGATCGAATATGTATGAGAAAAAGAGAAAAGTCACTTGGGAAGGTGCGGTGACTCCAAGTTGCTTAAGCAACTGGAAGAAGAAGTTGACGTTAAATGAGATCGGGAAATGTACAGAAAGATCAGGTTTGGAGGAGCTGGTATCAAGAATCCAACTTAGGATGTATTAAATTTGAGACGTCTATTAACTTTGCAAGTGAGGATGTCCAGTAGCAGTTGAATAGAATCTTAAGTTCAGGGGAAAGATGATGTTGAACATCATCAACATACAGATAATATTTAAAGCCATAAGAGTGGGTGATATCACCTTGGGAATGAGTGTTGATACAGAAGAGAAGGGATCTAAGAACCAAACCCCAGTGAACCCCAGTGGAGAGATGAGAAGAGTCAACAATGGGAGCTAGAAGAAACAACCAAGGGGAATAGGAGAACTGAGAGGGAAGCTTCCAGAAGCCAAGTGAAGAAAGTATTTCAAGGAAAGCGTCATCCACAACCCAATCAAAAAATGGACAGATGATCTAAATAGGCATTTCTC
>NW_020837994.1:15526118-15528230 GCF_003676395.1 Aethalodelphis obliquidens
AGCATCTTTATGAGCAATAATTGGCTGTCTCCATTTGATCACCTCTGGTCCCTTTTCTTTGCCACTGACTCTCTTCTCCTGCGGACGAGGTTTCAAACCAGATCCTCTTAGCCCTCTGCACTCACACCCATGCCAATCCAACATGTGTCAATAGCTGTCAACAAAGACCTGAAGGGGAAGAATAATGGCTGATGTGGAATAAAATGACATTCTACTTGGATTTCAGTGGTTTTGTTGATTCTCTTCCAAGCTGTTTGAAGACGTGAGTCAAACTAGACCCTTCTGCAGCCCTTCAGTCCTCACCACCTCATCTCTCATACCCAGTTTTGAATCCCTTCATCCCCGCCAATCCATTCTGCAGCTGGAGTGACTTCCTAAAATAAATCTGATGACATCATCCTACTCTAATAGCCCGTTAATCGCTCTCCATGTGCCTTACGATGAAACCCTGCTACCTACCTGACCCCCAAACCACTGAGATCTGATCCCTTCCTCTTGGGCCTCACCTCTGGCCTGTGCCACCTGGCCGTCTTTGCTCTGAGCAGTACTATTCAACTTCTTGCAGTTTCTACCAAAGACAGGGCTCTCTCTTGTCCCTGAGACTTTGCATCATAAAATACTTCCCTTGGCCTGAAATTCTCACCTTGTATTCCCATCCCTTCAACACTTTCATTTACCTTTTTTTAAAAACACAATCCAGCTAAACATTAGGTCCTCAAGCCATCCATCTTCCTAACAAGCAAGTCCTCACTCACCCCTTGCCATCCTCCTGCCCTACATGATGTTAAGGGCCCTTTCTGATTGTGCCTTTTTTTTTTTTTTTTTTTTTTTGCAGCTTGTGGGACCTTAGTTCCCTGACCAGGGATCGAACCCAGGCCCCTACAGTGGAAGTCCTAATCACTGGACCACCAGGGATTCCGTGATTGTGTCTATTAATCCCAGTATTTCCCCTGTATCTAACTGCTACCTTGCCCCTCAGACATAAACATAGTGCCTGCTATACAGTAAGGATTCAATACAGTGAGTAAATAAATGAATAAAAGTAAGGGAGAAAATGCTTCCATGAAATTTCATTTGGAGTCTCATGGCTCTAGTTCATTCATCCATTTTCAAAATGTTTTTAATACATCTACCATGAGCACTGGCTACATGCCGGGTATTCAGGGAGGAACGAGCTTAGACTTGGTCCCTGCTCTCATGCCAGCACCTCGCAGGGCTCCATGCGTAACCAGAAAAGAAAGCAGAAGTTAACTGATGCTCTGCTTTAGGCAGGGAAGGGCAACACTGGGGAACTTTCACGCCACCAGTGAGTTCTGTAACGTAGACTTCATGCTGTGTCACCTCTAGCCCAGGGCAACACAGATACAGAACTTTGTACCACAGAACTTGAAGTAGGTAGGGAAGACAGACAGACAGACAGACAAGGAGTTCCGATACAGTGTGAGAAGTGCTCTTTAAGAGAGCTATGTGCTATGAGGGCAAAGAAGGGTCGCTGAAGCTAATCTGGGGAGAAGTAGCTCTGGAAAGGCAGTAGCAATGGTGTAAAATCATATTTAACGATGAGATATGTTGAAACTGTGGCTTGTAAACTAGAATAATGATTAAATTTCTAGCTCCCTGAAGCTACTTCTTTGTCACTCGTCTCTGTTGATTGTCAAACTCTTGTATGAAATTGACAGGTAGTGAGGAAATTAACCCCATTTGGATTATCCGTTAGAATACTGTCGCGTGATGGAGGTGGTTCGAGTGTTAGAACAGAAGTCGGATCTGCGCGCATTGTGCGCGGGTCTTGGTGAGGTTCAGTCCTGAAAACAAGGGCGCGGGTCCGTTAAGCCGGCGGGGATTTGCGGTACTTTTGTGCTGCGATCTCATCTCGGGCTCTCTTACCTAGCTCTGCCTGACCTAAGCCTTCTTCCTGGGCGAGGCCCCAGGGGGGCTTCTTTACTCAGAGGGTCCTGTAGGGACCAGGGACCGCTCAGGGAAGCCTGGGAGCTGCCCAGACATCCCAGGCCAGGTGCAGCCGACAGGGGGCAGGCAAGAGGCAATAAGGTGCTCCCAGCGCTGGTGTTCCTCTGCGGTAAATACAGCTGGGATTTCCTGATTTTTTTTTTT
>NW_020837995.1:0-6431 GCF_003676395.1 Aethalodelphis obliquidens
CAACTCTCACAGTGTAAAAGACTCTGTAGAAGCTAGGAAAAAATGCTTGAGCAGATTATTATGCTAAGCATCCCTTTCTGACTTAATCCTTATGCAAGCACCTCTTCTAGAACATAAAGAGAAATCCATGGAGAAGTTCAATAATTCCATCTTAGATGCACAAAATTTGGCCCCAATTTTGTAAAGAATCATTAGGAATGATTGATTTGTTTGATTCATGAGGACAAGGTATATCAAAGCCAGGACAGCTGTCTGGTGGAGCCTAATGATCTCCGATGAACTCTTGCTAAAGTCCTCCAGAGAAAAGACATCACAGTAGGGACGTATTGGCTGCAACATTAAACAAACACTGGTGGGGAAACTTCTAGAATGGCAAAGAACGGGGTCAGTTCATGCCTTTCTTGGAAGAAACAAACTCCCATAAAAATCTGTAAAGGTGGGATATGAACTGGAATACTGTCCCAAGGAAACATTTGGGGTATTTCGAAAAGGAGTTAAACAATTGCTTTTTCCCCATGGGTTATGGGTTATACTAGTAGTAGTGTTTTTATTTCTACATGGGTTGAAGCAGTCTTTTGTCAGAGAATCCACAGCACTCACGATAGTTGAAAATCAACTTGATATTGTGTTTACTACCTGTGCCATTTCAATGTATATCTATATAGGGGAGCTATAGAAAGTTTTGGCCCTCACTCAGAAATTTTACTATTCTTATCATTCCTCTATCTTCTGAAGAAGTGGAAAGAACAAATGGAATATTAGAACTGAGATGAATTACTGTATCAGACACCCTTGAACTACTATGGCCTAATGCATTATTAATTAGCCTTGGCCCCCATGGCCCTGCTTTCTTCCCCTGACAAAGTCATATGTTGTCTCACTATGAACTGGTCACTGATAGGCCCAGGTAACTCACAAGGTCCCAAACGACACGTATTCCAATCTTTCACAAACTGAACTAAAATAGATAAACCCAATATAATCAGTCCTTTCATCACAGGCAGAGGTTGATTTTTTAGCCTTTCATTTAATCAGCTATTACATGACATTAATCTGGGTGACTGGATGCTCTGCAAGATACCCAGAGAAAGACTGCCATTGAGCTTGCAGAAATGACCTTATTAGGTACTATTTGTTACCAATTCAGCAGATAAAGTACAAGAAATACATCCTGTGTTACATGTGCACCAACTAGTATAACATCATGCTTCCTTAATTGACAAGAATTGAAAAGTTACTCACATTAGAGATATTAAACTAAGGTTCTCCAGGGAATGGTCAGAAGTAGACATTCTATAGAAGATGAGGCTGACCCACGATCCTTAAAACAAACATATAATTGCCTAAAGTATACACCTCCATCCAAGACCATTAGAAGAGAATTCTCCTAGATGTTTGGAGATTGTCACACTCTCCTTTGCACTCTTTTGTTTTTCATCTTTTAGAGACATCTTCCCACTTTAATGGTAGAATGTTGTATATTTCTGATTTTCCTGACGTTGTCCTTTTACCAGTAATATAACTTGCTAAGGTATGGCTTTATTTGAAAAAATACCCATCCTAATGCAATTGTTCAGCCCTACAAAGATATTGCTATTGCAACAAAGTTAAAGAATTATTGGATATTTCATTCAATGCCGTCCAAGAAAAGCCAAATAACAGCTATACCCCAATCCATACTGCTAGAGTAAATCTTCATCAATAAAATTAGCCTTGAAGTGTGATAAAAATATCTATTGATAAAAATTTAGGATGGGTTTGTGCAACTAAACTTGTATACAGAACATGACTCAACATGATTATAGGATATGGTCTAACCTTCAGCACTACCTCTCCATTATCAATTGCCATGGTGTTTTTCATAGAATTATAAATCAAATATCCACAGGAATTCAGACACTTGAAACGATGAGCTCTTCCCATAAAAACAGAAGTTCAAAACATCAGGGGTAGAAAACACTGAGTGTGTTGGCAGAGATGGAGATCACACCTGTGTCCAGTGGCATGCGCTTCCTCTCCCCGAGATTCAGGCATCTCAAAAGGTTGTAGGGCTTCCCTGGTGGCGCAGTGGTTGTGAATCTGCCTGTCAATGCCGGGGACGCGGATTCGAGCCCTTGTCCGGGATGATCCCACATGCTGCGGAGCAACTGGGCCCGAGCGCCACAGCTACTGAGACTGCGCTCTCGAGCCCACGAGTCACAACTACTGAAGCCCGCAAGCAGCAACAAAGACCCAACACAGCCAAAAATGAATAAATAAATAAATATTTTTTTAAAAAAGGTTATATATTGTATGGTTCTATTCATATGCCATTCTTTTTATTTATTTATTTATTTTAAGCTGTGTTGGGTCTTCGTTGCTGCGCGTGGGCTTTCTCTAGTTGCAGCGCACGGACTTCTCATTGCAATGGGTTTACTTGCTGTGGAGCATGGGCTCTAGACGCACAGGCTTCACTAGTTGCAGCACGCGGTCTCAGTAGTTGTGGCTCGCGGACTCTAGCGCACAGGCTTAGTAGTTGTGGTGCACGGGCTTAATTGCTCCACAGCATGTGGGATCTTCCCAGACCAGGGCTCGAGCTGTGTCCCCTGCATTGGCAGGCGGATTCTTAACCACTGCGCCACCAGGGAGGCCCCCATATGACATTCTTAATAAGATAAAAATATGAAAGAACAGACCAGTACTTGCAAAGAGTTAGGAATAGGGGAGTTTGTAATTACAACAGGATAGCACAGAGGAGTTTTGGGGAGCAATGAAACTGTTCTGTGTAATAATCATGTGATGGCTACATGATCTATACAATGTATTAAAATTCAAATAAACAGAAATGTACACCAAAAATAGTCAACTTTTCTATATAATTACTTAGGAACAAAAATTTAAAACACTAAGTTCAAAATGGCAAAATAAGTCTTTTGTAAGTAACTGAAGACGTTACTGCAAACTTCACCGCCTTCTCTTGATCCTGGGAATCCAGTCTGGGTGCTGACGGCCTCCCTTTTTCTTCCTTTCCCTATGGCGGTGTTGACTGCTTTCATTTGTCTTGTTTCTCCCGAGCCTGCAGAATGCGGCCGCCTTCTGCACACACTATCTTCAGAGACAGTAAGAAACAAATACACTAACCATAGTGGAGGTTTAAAGCTCGAATGTGTCTGAATCTGAGCTGTGACTGACTCTGCACACTGCATAGAGCTTTTTTTTTCACTTCTGTTGAATAAATTCTCACCTAACTACTGCAAAGCAGGAAAGCCCATAGTAATTGCATCCTCTCTCTCTTCTGACTTGATTTAAGAAGAATAAATCAATAAAATATAAGCCACGCTTCCCATTCACTCCATTATCAGTCTTGGAGGAAATAGACCAACTAAGAGTCACCTTGCTTCTCCTGGACAGGAGCTAGTGATTACAATGAGGGAAATAATCAAAGCTGGTTGAGGTGTTGGGCTGCAATACTAGTCTTTCTTGTTTAGATGTATTAAATCTGATTTAGTATGATGACTTTCCCTATAAGAAAAAAAAGAGTTTGCAATTTACTAACCATAACTCAGACAAGAGGCATCATTCTCACCATACCAGTCATTAATTATATACATCCTTAGGAAGAATATGAGGGATATTGAGAATAGCCTACCCTTGACCAGGTGTTGCAGAACTAGGGAATTAATTATTTATGCAACTTCTTTCATTCCATTGATTTAGGTACAACACTAAGGAAATAACATTTTAAAAGAGAAGGTTATGCTTAGTAATGTTTAATCCAGTCAAAGCATGAAGATGAGGCAGGAGATTTGTAGCAAGCTGTCTCTAGATTAGCCATTAGTCCAAATGCCTTTAGGCAAGCCAGTAATAATAGTAAGGGGCTGATAAATACATATAAAAAAATGTCCCACATACCCCAGAAAGGAAGATTTCAATCATAATGGTAACAAAACACAAGTCTAGGAATAAATTTAATTATTTTAAGCAGTGCTTTACCGAGAATTAAAGACATTTATAAATAGCAATAAATAGTATGTTCTTAATCAAATTATCAAATATACACGTTAAGGAGTTTTGTTCTCCACAAATCAATTTATAATTTAATTCAATTACAAAGTTTAAATCAAAATATGAATAAATAGCAGAATTCACCTTTTCTTATTTCTGTCATAAACATCTACTGATAATCAACTATGTGAAAAAGTTTGTGCTAGGTACTACAGATAAAGCAGCAAATAAGACACAGAACTCTGTCTTCTAAATTCTATGCAAGAGTAAATGTAAACAGATACAGAATTTCGTAAAGAGAATAGATTTTTGAATTTTATATAAAGCTCACATTCTCAAATCACCTCCTATCCTAATTTAATTCAAAGACACACAAAAAAATTCCATCAATGGACACTAAAGGAAGACCTATGTCACATTTTCTCAATAAGAAAGTGGTACATAAAAAGCACATAAAACAGGCTGACAACTTTTACCACAAATTTACAGGAAGAAAATTACTATAAAGCTGTACTTTATTACTATCTCTTGCAGGACAATTAAAAAAGCAGATGTTTGAGGAGAAGACTTGATGAATGGGGAATGCTCAATTCAAGATGTAATGGTAAGTGAAAAAATCATGAGCCTATTTATAATAAGAATTTATAAAAAAGGGTAAACTGAATATTAGCAATATTATGTGATTACAGAATTGTCAATATCATATTATTGAATATCACACATTTCCTATAACCGGCATGTAACGTTGTGTAATCAGAAAAATAATAAATGCTGTTTTCAAAACACAGTATTTAAAAATCTATTCCCAATAAGGATTGTGATATTGATACCAGGGAGTTATTTAGAGAAGAAGAGTCTGAATAGCAATGTAACATCAATCTTACAATTTTGAAATAAAATATTACTAACTCCCTTCAAGAATTCAGTAAGCAACAGTTATCCACAAAAATGTATAACACTTTCTGGGTCATCTTGAACCTAATCTTACTCTATGCATTTCATGTCTAATACATTAGTTTCCACTTGCAGACAAACAATATGACAAATGCTATACACGAAAGTCTGTGCCAAAGGAAGGAGGCTGCCCCAGTCGCAGCTCTGAGTACAGGTAGCAGGTGCCTGGGAAGCACTGTGTACTTGCTGCACAGAAGTAGACAGCTGAGTCTCCAGGCTGGGTGTCTGAGATGTGCAGGGAGAGACGTTTGGCCTTGTCATTCAATAAAACACTCCATCTTTGGTGTTCTTTTTTGTTCTTATTTGAACGAATATCTATAAGGAGCTGGGGACCTTTTCCAGGTTCTTTCTTATACCAAAGGAAGTAGTCTAAAGCAGAGTCTGTATAAGTACAGGTGATAACAGAGCTGTTTCCCTCCTGGACAGTCAGGGTAGAAGGGCTCTGCTCCATCTTCTCTCCAAGACTGACACCTATGCAGAAAGAAGAAGTCAGAGAAAGGAGAAGGGTTGCCAGATTACTAAGCTCCAGAATTTACTTTTCCTTCTCTATAATAACTAGAAGAAACCTGAATAAAGCCAGTCTTGGCTTCTAAAGAATATCCACTAATACACTGTTTCCCTTAAACACTCAACTCACAGTCCAGCTGCAGCCACAAGAACATGATTAAAGCCCCAGTGGGGGGCTTCCCTGGTGGCGCAGTGGTTGAGAGTCCGCCTGCTGATGCAGGGGACACGGGTTCATGCCCGGTCCGGGAGGATCCCACATGCCCATGGAGCGGCTGGGCCCATGAGCCGTGGCCGCTGAGCCTGCATGTCCGGAGCCTGTGCTCTGCAATGGGAGAGGCCACAACAGTGAGAGGCCTGCATACCGCCAAAAAAAAAAGCAGTGGTAGCAGGCAAGGTTGCAGATCCCTGTCCAGACCCATATCCCAATTCCTCTTAATCCCAAAATAACTCACCCAAGATCAGGAGCACAGTCACTCTTGTCAAATGCCTCATATTCTAGTGTAAAGCAGGACCCAGGGTCAGGCTCTGTTGCTGAGTCTGAGCCTGGACCAGGGATATGAACCAAGGACGAGGCACAGCAGCACCTGCCAGAGCCCACACTAGCAGCTCTCACCTAGGGCTGTCCCCAGAAGCAAGCCAATAGCAGGGTGACAGCTCCTCAGAATGGGCTTCCGTTCAAGGTTCAACTGAGCACTCAGGAAGAATAGAGGGTAAAAACTTCCAGCACAACAGCATAGCAGTCTGCTTTCCTTTTAGATGTTTGCCTAGGTCTAACCCTTTAGAGATTTAGTCTGAATGAAACAAATATATCAGAGGGTAGATTCCACTGGGCTCCTTATTCCCCATCAATTTTCCACAGTCCCAGAAGGTGGTCATCTACTGTAGCCAGTCTCATACTCATGGAGCTCTGAGAATAACCCATCTGACCTAGAAGTTCATGCCCAGAAATCCCCCATTGATTCCTATGTAAGATGAAATGGAATCTT
>NW_020837995.1:6531-58816 GCF_003676395.1 Aethalodelphis obliquidens
GCATTGGCAGGCGGACTCTCAACCACTGCGCCACCAGGGAAGCCCTGAAATGGAATCTTAATCTTATTCCATAAAAGAGCAAATGAGACCATCTGAACTGGACCTTTCATCTCTTGACACCCTGGTGTCCTTTTATAATCACACTAAGTCCACATCTTACATCTGCTACTCAAATCTCACTTAACAGTTTTTAAACAGGGAAGCAGACCCCTCACTAGTCCCTGCTGACCAGCTAGGACAGGACATTTGATGTGGAAGAGAGAAAGTGAGGAGAAGAAGAAAAGGCACAAGTTCAGAGTCAGACAGACCTAAATCCAAATCCCAGCTCTGCCACCTTGCGACCTTGGGCAACTCACTCCTCTGAGCCTCAGTGTCTTCATCTGTAAAATAGGGAGAATAACACCTACTTCAGAGTCAGCCTATGGTATACGGTCAACAGTAAATTGTAATTCCTTCCCATTCTTTTCCTTCTTATCTACATGCGAAGAACTGTGGCCAGTAGGAAGCAGTTGTGTAGGATTATATATTTGATTGTTTAAGTGTACATATAGATCATTCACCCTTCCTTCAAGAAATACCCAATATAAACTCAGTAACAATAACATAAAAAATAAAAACAAAACATCCATTCAGGAAAGGAGCTAAATCCAAAAGATACCATAATGTTAGCTGAATCAGCCAATTGCAAAAATCCAAACATATTAGATACTCACATTAATGTGGAAAAGATAGTGGTGTGTTGAGTTCTTTGCTCATATAATATGGGAAAGGAAAATCACTAGAAAATATTTGGGGAGTGCCTCTTCGAGGTCTAGAATTGCCCAATGTATTCTGAGTGAGCAATTTTTCCATTTTCCCATGGAAGAAGATCGATGAGTGCTAATGACTTCTAGTAACATTTTGATAGAGTGGATACAACAAAGTATGGAATAAATAACCAGCTTACCTTCAGTACGAGGTGGAGGAGAAAGAAGGATATATGAGGGAGCTAAATATGCGAGGACAACTTCTACAGAAATAGAACATAAAAGGGTTACAGTTTAGAATCAGCTCGTTGCAACAGCGACCCCATGTGGTAAATAGACTTGGACAGAAGAAATGTTTCACAGAAGTCAATAGTTCCGTGCAATTTATGGACTATCCATCATATTTTCTTTGTTAAATGCAGTAGCCAGTAGTTTGGCTTGTTCAGGTGGACCATGGGGTCTATTTTAGGCAATGGAAAAAAACCCTGAATGGGGATCTAGACAAACTAGTTGTAAACAATTCTCTGGACTTGATATTTGTGCAATTTTGTACAACTCACTTATCGTCTGACAAGCACAGTTTCTTCATCTCTATAAGAGATATTATGGAGATTAATTAAATGAACATAATAAAGTTCTTTCTAAACTATAGATTTCTATATAAATACCAACTATGTTTAACATAGGAAATATCACAAGACCAAAAAATAATCTTTTCAGGACAACAAATGCAACTTGATGTTTCTGGTTTGCCATCTGTTAACTCACTTAGGAGTTTATTACTGGATATCAAGCAACGAGAGGAGGAAACACTAGAAGCTTTCCTATATTGCAGCCTTTGGAATGAAAGTAATCATTAATGGTTGTGTTGTGTTATGCATTGAATTTTGTCCCACCTCCCCTGCCCCCTCCCAAAAAGAAAAAGATATGTTGGAATCCTAATCCATAGGACCTCAGAATGTGACCTTATTTAAAGATAGGTCTTTACAGAAGTAATCAAGTTAAAATGAGGTTATTTTGGAAGACTCTAATCCAGTATGACTGGTGTCCTTATAAAAAAGGGAAATTTGGACACAGAGACAGACGCAAATAAAGGGAAAACAATGTGAAAAGGCACAGAGAAAAGATGGTCATCTACAAGCCAAGGAGAGAGTCCTGAAACAGATCATTCCCTCACAGCGCTAGGAAGGAACCAGCCCTGCTGACACCTTGATCTTGGACAAGGTGAGAGACAATAGCCTTTACAACTGTGAGACAATAAATTTGGGGAAGGGGAGAAGATGAAGAGCTAAACCTTGCACCACTTAATTTTAAGCGTTTCTGGATTCTTGCAGAGAACCCAATGAAACTCATTATACAATCAGAAAAAGATCAGAGGAGGGAGGACTGACTGGAGCACAAGGTGGCTCCAAGGAGAGTGGTTCCTCTTGGAGAGAGATGTCCCCCTAGCATCCAGGCAAGGGCAAGTTCTCACATAGCTGCAGCAGGTGGCTGTCTACATCTACAGTTCTCAGGAAAACCAGGATAATTTTCTGTCCCCAAAAATGTTTCTCCACCCCTACCTTCTCTAAAATACTTAAAATTATATTTCAGGGACAAAAACTGTGATTCCACAAGTAACAAAAAAAAAAAATGTCAGGCTTCCCTGGTGGCGCAGTGGTTGAGAGTCCGCCTGCCGATGCAGGGGACACGGGTTCGTGCCCTGGTCCGGGAAGATCCCACATGCCGCGGAGCGGCTGGGCCCGTGAGCCATGGCTGCTGAGCCTGCGCGTCCGGAGCCTGTGCTCCGCAACGGGAGAGGCCACAGCAGTGAGGGGCCCATGTACCAAAAAAAAAAAAAAAAAAATGTTGCTTGAATGAAATTTAACCACAATGTAATTCGATAGGATAATATTAGCTCCTTTCCTAAAAGCAGGTTTCCCGGTATAGAAGATGGTATTAGAATATAGGTCCAAATGATGTGATGAAGGCCAAAGTAAAGTAACTTAAACAAGATAGAAGTGTATTTCCTTCTCATGCTACAGCCCAAATATTAGCAGTTCAGGGCAAATATAGGAGTTCCATAGTGTTGGTGATGGTCCTAGTCCATTTGGGCTGTTATAACAAAAATACCATAGACTGGTGGCTTAAACAACAAACATTTACTTCTTAAAATTCTGAGGGTTAGGAAGTCCGAGATCAAGGGGCCAGCAGATTGGGTGTCTGGTGAAGACCCACTTCCTTGTTCATAGACCACCGTCTTCCTGATGCTTTGTCATATAGAGGAAGGGGTGAGGAAGCTCTCTGGGGTCCCTTTTATAACGAAACTAATCCCATTCATAAGACCTTCACTCTCATGACCTAAACATTGCCCATAGGCCCCACCTCCTAATACTATCACCCTGGGGATTAGGTTTCAACATATGGATTCCGGCAAGACACAAGCATTCAGTCTATAGCAGTGACCTAAGTACCATATTGCTATGCCTCCCTCAACACCCACCTTTATTTGGGGTCTAAGACATATTTTTATATGGACAACAATCCTTCCAGTTATCTCAACTTTATGAATTAGGAGACGAGGCATACAGAGTGTAAATGGCTGATCCAATGTCCCATAGTTACTAAGAAGAATCGGAAAATATAATTTATACTTCCTAATTCTCAATTTAGTCCTCTTTCCACAGAGTTCTTAAAGTGAGATAAAAGAGAGGATAAAAAAATGAATATTATGAAGGAAAACTCTATTGAATTTCTAGTTTTGCCTAAAAGTTACCTGACTTTCCTCCTCAAGGTAAAACAGGCCAATTACCAGGACCAAATGACAAAACAGAACTTCTAAGGAAACTTAGTTGCTCCCTCCCAGCCACCTCAAAACATGGGGAAAACATAGACCTGAGCATGCAGTGTCCCTGCCCTGATCTGAATTTTAAAAGGCTCTACCCTGGCCGTCCTCCAGCTGCTCCCATACCACTCCCTATGAAAAGTCCACAGTGCCAAGGAGATACCTCTTCTAGACCATACTCTGGGTACCCAGGATCCCAGGATTCCCCGCACACATGTCCCCAGATCCACTTTTAAGGTCTGCATGTGCTTCCTCCAAGTACCATCTTCCCAGATGCAGGTATTCCACCAGTGTATACACAACCCTAGGCCCAAGGGGTAGTCAAGGAATGGCTGTTTGCAGGGATTGTAGTCATGTGGGCTAAGGTGTCTCTATCAAAAATAGAATTCAAAAATAGATCAGGGTATATATGGGAATTTAGTATACTATAAATGTAGTATTCCAAATCTATGGAGCAAGAGTGAAGTTTTCAATAAGTAGTGTTCCTACTATTGTCTATCTATTTGGAAAAAATAAACAAATGTAAGTCCCTACATAAAAATTAATTTCTTTTGAGATATACTCCTTTGAATCATATGGTTCAAAATGGAGCTGCTAACTTCTTTCAGAATCAGCCCGAGGCACCACTAATTAATTGGTCAAATGTAGAGCAAAGATGGGCGAATCCTAGCAGCCCATACACCCCCACCAAGGGTTGTCCAGGAAAGAGCAACTGACTCGCATTGAATCAATGAGAGCCCTTCCCAGGATTTTCTAAATTGAGAGAAAGAGAGAGAGAGAGGCATCGAGTCCAGTCCCTCTCAAGGATGTACATAAAAGGATGTAGCATAGGAGCTGTAATCAGCCTAGTTGTTTAAACAACATGTTTAAATCCTACCTGATTTGAATTCTCCTCCCATTATGCACTCACTTGCTGTCTCTCTCTCCTTCCTTCACAGCTAATTTATCTCTACTTCCTTATCTCACGTAGCATTTTGTGCAGTTCTCTGTCTTAGCACTTACCAAACTGTTTTGAGTTCCTAGTTTACTGTTCATTCCTACAACCAACTTTTTTTGACAGGGACCATTTTGGGAGTTAGGGCTATACCATCGCTGAAAGCAGTCTCACTCCTTGAGGAGCCTATAGGCTGATGGAGAAGTGGAGTGGTTAGACTACACACCTGAGAGGCAGACTGCCTGGGTTTCAGTTTACTGTTTAATAATTTTGTGGCTTGAGTGAGATACTGAAATTCTCTGAGCCTTAGTTCCTTCATCTGTAAAGTGAAGCTCATGATAAGAGTTTTGAGAATTAAATGGGTTCACAAATGTTTGGGATCCCTCCTGACACCTAGAGATCAAGGATAGTTTCTTTCACCTCCTTATCATCGGTGCTTAGCACAGTACGTGGCACACAAGGACTCATTTCAATAAATACTTGTCAAATGAACTAATTCTGTGGCTTTACATTGTAATTAAGTTATAATGAGTGACAAACCCAGGAACCACAACACCCGCTGGTGGAGGGATATTAAGGCTTCAGGAAAATGGTTTTTCTGTGCTCAGGGGTTTGTATTCAGTTTGCCCTGCAGCCCCTTCCACTGTGTCTCTCGTAGCACAGAAGTACAAGTCAGTCATTCCCTAGAACAGATGGTTTCTTCAGGTGGGAAGAGGTTTGGCTCTTATTAAATTCAGCCTCGGGCTTCCCTGGTGGCGCAGTATTTGAGAGTCCGCCTGCCGATGCAGGGGACACAGGTTCGTGCCCCGGTCCAGGAAGATCGCACATGCTGTGGAGCGGCTGGGCCCGTGAGCCATGGCCCCTGAGCCTGCGCATCCGGAGCCTGTGCTCCGCAACGGGAGAGGCCACAACAGTGAGAGGCCCACGTACCGCAAAAAAAAAAAAAAAAAAATTCAGCCTCAAAACCATAGTTGCCTTTAACAAGCCTGTCCCCTGTGATGTATTTCAGAAGGAACTAGAGACCTTGATTGCGATGTTGGACATACCAAAAAAGATGTGTTCCCTGACACTGAATAGGTGCACTTCACAGTCACCGGATCCCCTTCTGTGACAGTGACCTGATCTTCTGGCGGAGTCATTGACTGAGCTCTCAGTCCACCTATAAATTAATCCATAACGCATCAGAGAAACTGCTGAAAAAGAATGTAAGTGGGTAATACAAGTGGCAAATGGGAAGGGAATATCACTCACTGGGTGTAAAGAGAATCGCAAGTGTTGAGATACATGCAGAGGCCACGGCTCAAGCTGGGCTGGATGGGGGCTCCTTTCCAGTCCACATTTGCTGGAGATATGGCCCCACTCCAAAGACTATGTTCTCAAAGAGCACAGCATTTTACAAATGGCCCTGGTGCTTCCTGGCACCTGTACCATCTCTCTGTAGAGGAAGCTCTTGGTCAGGCTCCTCAAAGTTCTATGGAAAGCAAGACTGCTGCACCTCTTACCCCCAGGGCAAACCTCACACTGCAGCACCCCCTAAAGCCCACACAGAACCAGGTGACTTTACTGTAGAGTAGTCAGGGCTTCCAGGTCTTATCACAGGGCCCAGTCCTCTGGATGTCTACATTTTCCATTGGTGCTCAAGGAGAAGAAACGGGTTTGTGAACCAAAGTGGAAAAAAATGCATGCTGGGTGGATCAAGTTTTAAATGATTTATGCTCTCTCAAGATAATATAGAGACAGAAAGAAAGGAAATAGAATATTTTAATAGGATGGGAAAATAAATAGAAAAAAAGAAGGGAAAGCAGAGCGTTGGATGAAGAAAGAAAGAAAAAGAATAATGAGAGAAAAGAAAAAGGCAAAATAGCAGAAAAGAGTAAGGCAAGAGAAGACAAATGATAAGAATGAGCTTATTTGTCTCTTCAGAAATAATTTAGAGCTGACTTCTGAATAAACCTCTTTGACCACAAGATAAGTCAGGTTTTTCTCTTGGTTGGGTCTGTTGGGATTCCTCCCCGTGATGATATCTAGTTAAATAGTCATACAAAAAGAACTTGAACCTTCTCTTTAAACATTTATAGAGAGAGAAAAAAAAGGGGGAGTGGTATTATAAACACCTCCTGGTATATTTGCCCTATTAAACAGTATATTTTAAAATAAAAAAAATTTAAATTTTAAAAACCTCTGTGAAAGTTTGCAAAGATAGAGATTTTCCACATAGAGAGGCTACTTAAAACAGACTTCAGATGAAGTGCACATTGAGTAAAAATTCATGGTTAGGGACTTACCTGGTGGCACAGTGTTTGAGAGTCCACCTGCCAATGCAGGGGACACAGGTTCGAGCCCTGGTCTGGGAAGATCCCACATGCCACGGAGCAGCTAAGCCCGTGCGCCACAACTCCTGAGCCTGTGCTCTAGAGCCCGTGAGCCACAACTACTGAGCCCACGTGCCACAACTACTGAAGCCTGTGCGCCTAGAGCCCATGCTCCGCAACAAGAGAAACCACCGCAATGAGAAGCCCGCGCAACGCAACAAAGAGTGGCCCCCACTCTCCGCAACTAGAGAAAGCCTGCGCGCAGCAACGAAGACCCAACGCAGCCTAAAGTAAATAAATAAATTTATTAAAAGAAAAAATTGATGTTTAACCAAGCTTGAGATATTATGATGATGGCAATGGGTTCATTTTAAGGGGAAGACAGGCTAAAGTTTTATACTAAAAAATGCCACAACGGCAGCAGACATTATTCAATAGATGTGAATGTAAAGGAAACAAATAAGTATAAATACAAAGAAGTTGTTTCTCTGATTTTCCTTATTTTTCCTTTAAATGTCCAAATAAACCACACATTTTGGAAAGAGGATAGAAAATCTCTTTGCTTTGAGTCAAAAAAAATGTGGAAGGTAGCTATTTCTGAAAGCTTTGCTAAGGTTCTCATGCTAGTTAAAACCTTTACCCTATGATAATGTCTTTCTTTGGCATATGTAAGTTATCTTTAAATACTAATCTTCAAGTCCCAAAGAGACCTGTGATGAATGGGAACATAGAATATATTTCTTCTCTCTCTTCCTAGAGCTTAAGTGTTACCGGCAATCATCTCCAGAGGATGACTGGGAAAAGCTTAGTGAAAGGAATATTTTTAAATACATGGGTAGGATTAGGGGAAGCCTACAAGAGGAGGTAAGGCACCCTGAGGCCAGCAACAGTCAGAAGACTTCACCACACCTAGACTTGAAGGGACAGAGGAGGAAGAAATTACCCTAGCCTGGGAGACCTGTAACTGAGGTAGATCAACAGGACCTGTGGATTTCAGCACAAAAAAGAAAAGATCTAAGAATATAAATATGCTGACCACTCTCTCCTGCCAATGCCTCCCACTGGGCCAAACCCAACCAGAAGCACAAAAGACAAGTACGTAGAAGTCAGCCTCCTGGGCATAGAGCGGGATGGAGAGTAGACCTGGAGAGGAGGGCAAAGAACATCCAGCCCCCTGAGACTGGGGTTTATGGCTGCCCTGTCCATCAGGCAAAATGTGGGCATATCCTAAATGTATGTATGGGCATATCTATACAGCATTTTGATTGATGTAGAAAGACAAAAAAGTCAAATTAAAACAAGAGTCCAATATAGACTTTAGTGCTGTAATTAAATTTTCCTGGTAATTGCCCAATCTCTACTACTTCTATCCTCTACAGATGTAGAACACACAGCATGCAGAACTATGCTTAGATAGTGCAAGTGACTTAGATTTTGTTTACGTTCAACCATTTAGTAATTAATTCCAAGAGCTACAAATGAATTAAACCTTTAAGAGACCACACACCCAAAGGATTCCTAGGGCATCAGTTGAGCTTTCAGAATTGAACAAAATAGGGCTTCCCTGGTGGCGCAGTGGTTGGGAGTCCGCCTGCCGATGCAGGGGAGACGGGTTCGTGCCCCAGTCTGGGAAGATCCCACATGCCGCGGAGCGGCTGGGCCCGTGAGCCATGGCCACTGAGCCTGCGCGTCCGGAGCCTGTGCTCCACAACGGGAGAGGCCACAACAGTGAGAGGCCCACGTACGGAAAAAAAAAAAAAAAGAATTGAACAAAATAGACTCAATAGCTATTCTGCTTATGTGATTTACGAGATTAATGAGATATTATTCATCAAATACCTACTGTGAGCATAATGTTAAGCCCGTTACATTTCTTGACTTTTTATTTCTCCTAATATTTTAGAGATGAGGACACTGGAGTTCAGGAATATTAGGTAATTTACTCAAGTCACCCCTAAAGAAATAGAACAAAGATTTTAACCCATACTTTTCTGACTTCAGAAGCATTCTTTCCACTAAATCACACTGAGAATTTCAATTTTGATCATTTACTTTTTTTTTTTTTGGATCATTTACTTTTTAAAAAAACCTTATAATATTGGAAAGTAATTCCATTATCCTAATAAAATTATACAATCATAGACTTGAATGTGCCAAGTAGAACTTTAGAGGTCATCTTATTGAGTGTATGCCAAATGCTGACCTCATTTGTATGTGCCACATAACCAAAGCAGTCCCTAGATAATCGCTTCTAAGAGGTCCTCAGACATTTGAAGAACTGGCTGAGCTACTGACCCCAAGAAAACTTTACCATCAATGCAGATATTACCAGCAGCAGACAGAGCAGACTGATCCAGGGAGACCTTGGACAGCTTCATGCCAGCTGCATTGGACTCTTAAGTAACTCTCCAGCCCTGCTCTCCATGTTTAGTCTCAGGAGTCTTAGAACAGCTTTTTCAACCAGGAATTTTTTATTTTGTTTTGTTTTTAATGGGAAGTAAGCCTCCAAAAGAGAATATGGAAATCTCTATATAGATGCAAACTCCCAGGATTTGGGAATACAGGGAAGTTTACTCTCCTGTAAATGTTTCACAAGTCACCATCGGACTGAAAGCTTCATGATGCCTTTAAGAGTGAGCTATCCTGAGCTCTCTTCTTTGTAATTCCTCTCTCATCAACTGCATTTCCCCCTTCTTTTATTTCATTCTTCTTCCACTTCCCCTTTGGGTAATAATGTCTTTAGTATTTTACATATGAGCTGGAAAAAATCTGGTAGGAAGACTAGTCATTGAGAGTTTAAACAGTAGAATCAAAACATCAATGTAAAAGGTAGGGTTTTCAATACATCACACACACACACACACACACACCCCTCAGTGAACTGAAAAGAACTTCCTCTATGAAGAAAAGGAATTTTCTGTCTCTTTTCTTGCTTGCCAAAACAATGAAGGGGCCACATGCTTATTCACTGTTTATGGAGCAACAACAATACACACGGCACCATGCAGAACTCATGAAGAAAATGCACACATGCTTCGTCTTTTCAAATATTTCATTTGGTTAAAAGGTAAGACTAATACACTGCTAAACAAGCAATAATCCAAAATAGAATATGCCTAAAGAAGTTGTACAAACATATACCAATTTATATGTGTATACAGTGGAGACATTTGGATGTTACTAAAAGTAAAGAATAGTGGCTAAAGCCTCAAGATCTGGAGTCCAGACTCTTGGTTTCCCACATCAAATCTGACTGAACATCAGAATCACCAGGGAGACATTTATGGAAAATACAGACTTCAGGACCCCACTCCTGAAAACTCTGATTCAGTTCATGTAGAATGTAGGAAACAATCTATTTTTTTGAACAAAACTCCAGAGACTTAGGATTTTAAAAAGTTTGGGAATCACTAATCTATCCTAGGACCTTGGTTTCTAAAGTGGGAGGGACAGGTCTGGGTAAAAAGACAAAGTAACAAGGATATGGGAAGAATATATTACAACTTCCAGTTGTATTTTATTTTAGCTTAAAAATTTGGAAGGAGATTGAATTTTACTAATATTTCATATACCAATTGGCACTGACATCCTCACGGGGCCTATATATTAGATTATAATAAGTAAAATATCCTGAGGGAAGGATTGAGCTTCCAAACTCAGGGCTGTTGGCAGTAGCCACTCACTCATTCATTCGCTTTCAGCTTACTATATTATCCAGTGTTAACTAAAGTACCCTTTATAAAGTGGATACACGTCTTGAAAAGATTCCTGCAAAGAGAGTGAAGCTGGCAGATAATTAAAATGCAAACACAGAAAGCAAGAAGAAAATGGCAGAGTGGACATGACTCTTCCTCCTATCACAAGTTCATCATCAGCCATTTTATGAGGGAAAGCAAAAATAATTCAATCAGATTTCAAAAGAAATGGATCAAAAGTGTTTCAATTAACAAGAAACTATTTAAGGGCTTCCCTGGTGGTGCAGTGGTTGAGAATCCGCCTGCCAGTGCAGGGGACACGGGTTCGATCCCTGGTCCGGGAAGATCCCACATGCTGCGGAGCCACTAAGGCCGTGCGCCTCAGCTACTGAGCCTGCGCTCTAGAGCCCGCGAGCCACAACTACTGAGCCCGTGTGCCACAACTACTGAAGCCAGTGCGCCTAGAGCCTGTGCTCCACAACAAGGGAAATCACTGCAATGAGAAGCCCGCGAACTGCAACGAAGAGTAGCCCCCACTTGCTGCAACCAGAGAAAAGCCCACACACAGCAATGAAGACCCAACGCAGCCAGAAACAATAAATAAAATAATAAAATAAATAAATTTATCTTTTAAAAAAGTAAACTATTTAAAACATGAATTTATAGACCATTAATGAAACACTCTTTAAAAACATATTTCCCTATGTACCTTTACTAATATATAGTGTGTCTGGACTCAAATGTTTTTTCTGATAGTGCCAAATGGAAAAGCTTGGAGAACGTTGAATTGGGGGTGGTGAGGTGAACAGTTATTGCTCATCTTTTTTCCACCTCCTGCAAAGGCTGTGATCTCTCCTTGTTTCTGTTCAGCTCTTCATGGATTTCCTGCCTCTGTGTCCTCCAGAGCACAGTAGTAAATGGCTGCATCTGCCATCTGCACCTGGAGGATAAGCAGTGATGAAGAGAACCGCTCATATGTCATGTTGTACCGTCCCTGCTGAGAAGGCCTTGAGCCCTTAACAAGGAGTCTTGGTGCACATCCAGGGAAGTGAAGGTACCAGAAGAAGTCGTAAGCATTGGATAAAGAGTGATTACAGGAGATTTCTGCCAGAGCACCCTCCGAAGAGACCACAGTGGAAGGCTGAAATACTCGGTCCTTGCTCTCTGCAACTACAGGAAATAAAAAAAGAACGTTGTGACTTTTACACTGCTATTTGGTTTACTGATTACCCCTTAGGTACAGTGGGTATTAATGAATTTGGCTGTTTCATTTTTTTAATGAGTCCAAGTTTTTGTTTTTCTTTTTTTTTTTTCTAATGAGTCCAAGTTTTAAAACAATGGCATACACTTTTCCAAGACCAGATGATGCAGGAGCCTACTCACCATTCCAGAGAGAGCTGAGGAGGAGCTCCAGCCACAGTGCTTCCAGAACGCTCTGCAAAGCCATGGCCAAAACGCAGCTGGTCTCAGGCCTCAGCCACAAGTGTGATGCTCACCAGGAAGCTGATGTAAGGCTGCCTGTTTTGCATTTTCTTCTGTGTCATGACATCATCAGCCAGAATCTGTGAACTGAAGAAGAGTGACTACAGTCCTGAGGCTACATAATAATGACTTTGTTTTGAGAAGGTAGTCTTAAAAAGGAATGTATCCTTTCAGAGGTCACCACAGCTGTGCATTTAAGAATGAATTAATCATTTAAGAGCTCTCTTCCTTCATTAGTGGTGTCAGAAGGAGTATCACAATGGTTGGGAGACTGCTTCATCATTCAAACTAAAGAGATAGATTCACACAAAAGGTATGCTGAACTTATCACATGTGCTATAATGATATAACATGTTAAAAATAATGATCATGAAATCATAGTAATTGTGGTAGATGAGCAATAGGTTTTTTTAAGGCACAAAAATTACGATGTAAATTATGATATTCATCAAAATTTGACTCCTTTCATCCAAGGTGATCTCTGGAATAAGTATAGAAAGAAAATCTCCCTTGTATTTTTCTGTAACCAAAAGAAACTGGGTCAAGGAAGACCCAAAATTGCATTTGGAGATGATCTCTTTTGGATGGTACCTATCCTCATCTTATAGCCTGAGACTGTCCCCTGTGTTATTATTGAGGGCTTCATACTTCTGCCTGAGGCTTTTATACAGATTTTCTTGGGATTTTGTTTGAAAAAGAAGAGTAAACAAGGTTTATGGCAATTCATGGTGTATACAGTAGAGTTTTTATGTGCACCACCACCACTTAGTGGGCAACATGGGAACTGATGGGAAATCATATCCCCAAGCAGCCTCTGAGACAGTCTTCATAGCTTCTCACATCCTGAAGAGAGTTTTTGCCATTTGCTTTTGTTCAAATTCCTTTTCCTTATTCAGTTTCCATAGGGATATGAAGTCTATACAGAGGAAATAACCACCTTCCTGGAAAGCCTTCTGATTAACAAAAGATGTTCCTCATTCAGATGAGTGATTTATTTAAAACACACTTCCATAGAGTGAAATATTTCTTTTCCTCATCCTAAGATGGTTGCTTTATTCATTTCCTTTTCTGTCTTTTTAAAATAGTATCCCAGGTCAGGAGAAATTCGTTTCTTCCCTAATATTTTTTTTCTTTTTTTACTGGGAGATTCCTTAATAATAATAAGATGATCATTAAGGTCCAACAGTGACTTTTTATTTACATATAAATTTTTTAAAGTTTCCCCAGAAAAAGTTTCCCCAGAAAAAAAAGTTTCCAAATAAAATACAAAATTCCAATATGGCTGTAAAATTAGGATGGAGGAATCAAAGACAGTGGACACAGATTCATTTAGTAGAAAAACTAATATGGCTACTGGGATTAATTTGAGCTCTGAAATTTCTGACAATTGAAACACAAAAGGAAACACAAAGGAAATACAATTATACAAGTAAGCTAAGTGTTTAGGCAGCTTCATCCTGAAGCCAAGTGGTCTACAGCTATAGATAATTTAAAACTCTTTTTTGATTACTGGGTATGTACTTCTGGCTCACAGTTTCCAACTACTGCAAAATATTTTACCATGTGCTTCCCCCACATTTACCTATCCAACCCCCCTAGTGAGGGACTCATAGGATGCCTCTAACTCCCATCAACACAGCAATAAACATATTTCTATATTTCCACTTATTAACTATGTAAGAACTTCTTTGGGATATGTCCAATTATAGTGTATATACATACTCAATTTCACTAATCACTCAAAGTAGTGATAATCACATACAACTTCTACCAAAAATGCTTGAGCATTCCAGTCTCTCCAAATCCTCAACAGCATTTGGTGTTATCAAAATTATAAAACTGTCTAAATTTTACCAATATGCTGAGTGTGGAGTCTCATTTTAACTTGTATTACTCGTTTGGTGAAATTGAGCTATTTGTGTTTTCCTTTTCAATATTACCTGTTCAAATGATTTGCGCATTTTAAAATTAGGTCCCCAGTCTTTTTCTCAGTAAATTTCAGGAGTTCCTCATACATTGATTCCTTGAAGTGTTCAACATCACAAATACCTTCTTCTAGTATACCCCTAATGTGTTAACTTTGTCTATGGTGTCCTTTTTGAATGGAAATACTTCATTTTGATGGGGGTCAAAGATATATTTTTTTTTTTACTTTATGATTTGAGTTTTGGAATTTTGACTTAGAAATCATTCCCTACTCCAAGGCCATAAACATAATTTCCTGCATTGTATTTTGTTATCTTTATAGGTTTTTCTTTTACATGTAGGTTTTAATTCATCTGAAATCTGCATGTATATATGGTGTAAGAGGAAATGCAACTTTATATTTCTCCGTAGAGCAGAATAGTCTTCCCAGCAGTATCTACAAAATAATCCACCTTTCCCCCACCGATCTGTGGTACAGTCTTTATTACATATAATGTTACCTAGGAACTTGGTCTCTTCTTGAGTTTTGTATTTTGTTTCATTGATATAGTTGTTTCTGTAACACTACCATACTGTTTTTATCATCTTAGCTTTATAACGCAATATGCTTTATCAAGATCTTCCTTTAATCAGTCATATTTTCAGATGCAATTCAATAAAATCTACTCTGGCTAGTTTATGCAGAAAAATTAAAAGATATTAAGTAGCTCACAGACTCTCCAGAAGAGGTAGGTAGTGAGGATTCGATGCTATATGTCAGAAAGAATTCTCAAATACACCTCACCACACGGAATGCTCTAATCAAGCAATCAAATGTCATCACCACTCAGACCCAACACCACAAATTCACCCCTCACAGTCCTCACTACACACATTAAAGGATACATCGGCACACCTACTACCGGAGGACTGCAATGAGCAGTAGTAGTTACAGTGACCACCTCTTTCTTAGACCATAAAGAGAATGCACCTAAAATATTTCCACATAGAGACTTCCTTTATAGCCTAGTACGTGCTCACTTTTTTTTTTTTTTTTTTGCGATATGCGGGCCTCTCACTGTTGTGGCCTCTCCCGTTGCGGAGCACAGGCTCCAGACGCGGTGGCTCAGCGGCCATGGCTCACGGGCCCAGCCGCTCCGCGGCACGTGGGATCTTCCCGGACCAGGACACGAACCCGTGTCCCCTGCATCGGCAGGCGGACTCTCAACCACTGCGCCACCAGGGAAGCCCCATGACTTATTTATTTTATAGCGGGAAGTTTGTACCTTTTGACCCTTTTCACGCATTTTGCCCACTCCCCACCCCGTCCTTATAGCAACCACCAATCTGTTCTCTGTTTCTTTGAGTTTTTTTTCCTTTGGTTGGTTGGGTTTTTGTTTTTGTTTTTTCAAATTCGACATATAAGTGAACAAGCAACACTTTTTTTTAAATTTGTTTATTTATTTGTTTTTGGCTGCATTGGGTCTTTGTTGCTGCGCTCAGGCTTTCCCTAGTTGCGGTGAGCGGGGGCTACTCTTTGTTGTGGTATGCAGGCTTCTCATTGCGATGGCTTCTCGTTGCAGAGCACGGGCTCTAGGTGCATGGGCTCAGTAGTTGTGGCTCGCAGGCTCTAGAGCGCAGGCTCACTAGTTGTGGTGCACAGGCTTAGTTGCTCCACGGCATGTGGGATCTACCCCGACCAGGGCTTGAACCTGTGTCCCTTGCATTGGCAGGCAGATTCTTAACCACTGTTCCACCAGGCAAATCCCAAGCAACACTTTTAAGTGTGCATCTTCTATAGGTGGTTAAGATCAAAAGCTATGCTCTTCTATAAATGGCAGCATCCAAGTGAAGTTAAGAGAATAAGTACTGGATCCAGCAGCAGATTACCTGAGTTCAAGCCCTGGTTCAGGTGCTTACCTGACGTGTAAACTCTGTGAAAATCACTTAACACCAAGTTTTCTATAATGCTCCCTACCTCGCAGAGGTATCATAAAGACTGAATAAAACAGTAAGGGTGAAAGAGTTTTTCAAACGCTAAAAGGCTATGCAAGTTTAAACAATGGTTTTCATTTATGCTATGGAGGAAAGAGGAACACACAATTTTGGAGCATCAGGGACTTCCAGGGAGGAAAAGCCTGAGTCACCTGTATGGCATTCTGTGTACAGTCAGAGGAAAGTAGTGGGCCAGGGGAGAGGGTTACAAGAGGAAGGGGGAATGTATAGAAATTGTTCAAAGATTAATTTCTCAACCTTGCATTTTACCAATGCCAGTGGTGATGGTATTTGGCCTATAATCAATTGAACATCATTTTCTATATTGCCCTTGGTGTATTATGCCTGTAATAAAGTATCTCAATTCCAGATGTTTAGAGAATTAGTATGGTCAGCATAACCCGCTTCCTAATGTGTACCCTGATTGCCAGTGTGACAGTACAAGTCCCATGTTAGCCAAGTAGCAATATCTGTAAGTTCTGAAAGACCAGGTTTTCCAATATAGTCAAGTCTGGCCCCTGATCAGTGATAATGAATCCAACAAGAAAACTGGGGAAAAGGAGCGCAAGCCACAAGTCCTTGGGAGTAAGAATTTTTGGTCACTTCTGATACTTTCCCTCTGTTACCATCCTGTCTTCCAGACACTGTTGCATGGAGAGTCAGCTAAAAGCTTACTTCTAGTTCCATACACTTTAGTTTGGATAGTCTAACCATCCCACGAAACTATTCAATCTTGAAAATCAAAGTGTAATAACCTTAATCCCTCTCCTTTGGATTCTTCTTTTACCCATTTAAACTATCAAACTCTATATCTAAGCAGAGAAAGCAAAATGGGAATTAGAGCAAAAGGTTCTGATTTTTCATTGTTATATAAAGTAATGAATACGTGATGGAAAAAAAGTTGACTGGCAATTAGTGGTGGCTTTTGCATTTGTTTCTTTGAATTGCGTATTACATAATTATACTCATGTAGATAACACATTTAGGAAGCTCCACACGCTTTGCAAAGATTTCAAGAGCTCTAAAAAAAGTTACCATTTTTATTCACCTTTAATGGATGAGAAAACTGAGGCCCAGAGGTTAAATAACTTGCCCAAATTTACACACCTAGGACGTTGGAATCTATACTCAAGCAATGTGACTCTAGAGTCCAAACACTTGACCTCGCTGGCAGACAGCAGATTAAATTTTTAACTCCATTGCCCATCCCTCAGCAATGTATTTTTATATGGATTAGATAAAAACAGGAAAGCCCCTCACCTAATACTTAGCACATAGTAAGTAATCGCTAAATAGTAGTTCATTTAATCACATATAAACACATCCTAAAGATTTAGATGTTGAAGTACCGCTTTCCCATTAAATGCCCTTAGTGATGATTGCGAAGCCTGTAACTTCGATTCCCAAAGAATTAACTTTTTCTAACTAGGGACTAGGGAAAGCTGATGTCATTGCTTTAAAGTTCCCATAAGGCCTATACAAGTCAGGTAGAGCAACACTAACACTGCAGCTGCCCTTCCCAGCTGCTTTCTTTCTCTACAGATTTCCCTTCAGTACTTGAAGGTGGGATAACCCATCTGAAACTGGCAAGACAAAATTTACACCTAGAGAGTGTGCTGCAAAGGAAACAGGATGCTTCAGTTACACTGGTTCTGAATAATTAGGTCAAGTTTTGCGTTAGACGTGTCCTGGTAAACTAGCATGCCTGCAAACGTGATCGGTAGTGGCTTTTAATCCCTTCTAACCATCAGTACAGCCTGACAAAGTGCAAAAAAGATATCATTCCTACACCACATCTTCAGTTTACTGAGAACCAATTCTAGAAAATCTTAGTGCAGAGCTATATGCTCTACATATTGAACAACATGATAATAACATATGTACAAAGGTGTGATTTTGCAGAAATGCTGAAGTACCTCTGGTAAAATACCACCAAATATAACTGCTGTGAATTATTACCAAAAACTGTGAATAAGACCCAAGGGAACTTCGAGGGCTCTGAACTTCCTTATGAAAAACTCAAGGTAAATGGGGTTATTTGATTTGTCGAACTTAAAAATAAATTATTTTTTAATGGTAGTTTAATTATTTACTTTCTCTTTTTTTAAATTTATTTATTTATTTTACTTTCTCTTGGTGGTTAAAGCTGGGCAGCAGCTGTTACAAGATTGCGTTGTAAATCCTTTTCTTTGAAGGGGAGGGAAAACAGCACGCACAAGCCTGTCTGTCTTCAGTCTCTTCTTGTTACTCCCAAACCCTTTAAAGGCTCCTTTTCCTATGGAGTTCATGCAAAACTAAAGGGAAACATAAAATCCCTGAAGCCATGTTCTTCCCAATAAGCAAAATAAGACGAGGAAATCACTACCACTCGATGATACTTTTAAAAGCTACTGTGGATGAAAGCAAAGTTCCAAAGAGGTCCCTGTTTCCAGGTTAGTCAATGTCTCTGACCTTTCTTCTTCCATCTTGGGCTTTCTGGATGCAGAGTTCAAAGGTGTCCCAGGGCCTCACCCTCGACGCGGTTCCAGTTACCGCTGCCGTCGCCGCCGCTTCGCAGCGCCGTCCGGCCTCTGAGAGGCAGAGCGCGGCCTCCGCATACTCCAAGCCAGCCCCGCTCCGCGCGCTCCCGCCCGGCGACGCTCGTCTTCGAGCCGGCGCGCGGCCGTCGACCTCAGGGCCGGGTCTCGAGCCCTCCCAGCGTTCTCATTGGCTCCCTGTCCCGGGCGCGCGCGACGCCTCGCGAGGGGCACGTTTCTCTCATTCGTGCGGCTCGCGCCGCGGAGCTCGCCCCTGCCCACTCTCGGTAAATTCTTCTTCCTACCAGAAAATAATACTCATGTTATTGAAACTACCAGACTGATAATTCAGGTCCCTTCGGAGGTGCTGAGAGCGTCAGAAACAACCCAGGGTGAGTTTTATAGACGTTTTAGATTTACTGTTTCTGCTCTTGTTTTCTTCTGTTTTTCTGAAATGTATGCAGTGGACACTAGATTTTTTGATGTGTGAACCATATTTTTGACATAAACTAACACCAGATTTCTACTGCAGTTGAACACATGTCCATTTTTCAGAACATTTTTTCCTAAGGCTCCACAGAAATAGAAAAAAAAAAATGTGATGGAAAAAGTTTAATTAAAAATGTATATCCAGGGGTTCTCTGGTGGTGCAGCGGTTGAGGGTCCGCCTGCCGATGCAGGGACACGGGTTCGTGCCTTGGTTCGGGAAGATCCCACATGCCGCGGAGCGGCTGGGCCCGTGAGCCATGGCCGCTGAGCCTGCGCGTCCGGAGCCTGAGCTCCGCAACGAGAGAGGCCACAACAGTGAGAGGCCCGCGTACCGCAAAAAAAAAAAAATGTATATCCATATCCTCTGATGAGGGAACAGTCTTCGTTTCAGACCTAGTGCACAATCTGCACACGCTTTTCTATCTGTGCAGGTGAAATTTTTCATATTGATTTTAGAATAAACCCTGGCTCCATTTTTGGTTAGTTCTTCAGCTTTCACTTTTGCAATCATCCTTTTCGAGCTTAATAAATTACAGAGATAACAGATGTAAATCATCAAACATTTAAAGTAGTTTTCTGGAGCAAAAACTTTAAGTGAACACCCTAAGAAGAATTTCTAAATAGTAAAATCAATCCATAGCTACATTATGATGTTACTATAAATATTAATCCAAGCACTAGATACCATGAGTTTAACTTAAATGATAACTAAAAGACTTCTCTCCCTCCCAAAATACCTTCTTTGCCGTAGATCTGCTTTGCTAGTTCTCTGATTTGACACTGCCATTAGACTTCCTCTGATATAAACAACAAAAAAGCCATTGTCTGCAGAAAAGCAGCATAATGAGGCCTAGAAAATTCTTGAGAAAAGTTTTCTCTATCCTTTTTTCATAACCAGTGTGGAGTTGATTCATTTGTCTGGCAGAAAGCCTGATCTTAAAGGACAAAATAAAGAAGCTGTAGTCATCAGTGATGGGAAGAAGGTAACGTAGGATGATAGTGCCCAAGAAACCAAGAGGACAGCTTGCTTGGGTGGAAGGCTGTACATCGAGGCAGTGGCACATAAGAGGCAAGCTAGAGAAGAGAGGCTCCCCACAGATGCCCACCCAAGCCAGCCCAGGACACCTAGGAGAGGAAGAGAGAGGTCACTGAGACACATTTTACTTAATACTTCAGTTATGCCAGTCACCCCAAAAATTCAGGTCAGAGGGATGGTAGAGAAAGACTGGACCAAAAGTCAAGAGGCCCAAGCTCTAGACCCAGCTATTACTCCAGTTCTCCAGTTCTCTATGAACTTGAGCCAGTTGCTTTACTTCTCTGTGCCTTGTTTTCTCTATTTATAAAAAAAAAAAAAATAGATTAGGTAAACTCCCCTTAAGAGCTAAGATCTTGGGACTCTATATAATATATACGTTTCTTATAAAAATTAGTGATACTTGGGTCAAAGGTAAGCTAATTTTTAAAAAAGCAACTACTTTTGTTTTACTGTGGTCCAGTAAGTCAGACAACAGAATTGGACTTTAGAAAGAACTGAGGATAATCTAGTCAAGACAGTGACGCTGTTAGGTCTGGACCTTGAGCTCCAGTTTAAGAATGAGCAAGTCTGTCCTCAACTCAAAGGTGGAAGAGAAGCCAGTCTCCCTTTACCCGCTACAGATTTTCTAAGTTTTCCTGAGTTTTATCCAGCCTCCTCTGAAGAATTGTTCAAAAAACACTACAGCCGGGCTTCCCTGGTGGCGCAGTGGTTGGGAGTCCGCCTGCCGATGCAGGGGACACGGGTTCATGCCCCAGTCCGGGAGGATCCCACGTGCCACGGAGCGGCTGGACCCGTGAGCCATGGCCGCTGAGCCTGTGCGTCCGGAGCCTGTGCTCCGCAACGGGAGAGGCCACAGCGGTGAGAGGCCCGCGTACCGCAAAAAAAAAAAAAAAAAAACAATGAAATGGGGATAACTTATTATCCATTCATTTGACAGATATTTACTGAGCACCTATTATGTGCTAAGTACTAGGTTTATAATCATAAATAAAACGTATAATCACTCTTCTATGTTGCTGAGTCTAGTGAGAATAGAAAACAAAAATATAAACAAATTTTAATTACAGATCATGACAAATGCCATGAAAGACGATGCTGTTAGAGAGTTATAGAAGAGACTGTCTTTAGATTGGTTAGACAAGGAGGACCTCTTTGAGGAAATGGCATTTAAGCTAAGATCTGAAAGATGAAAAAGAGCCAACCATGAGAAAAGAGAGGTAATGAACATTCTAGGCAGAGGAAATGACAGGTGTAAAGATCTATGTTCAGAAAGACCTTGACTTGTTGCAAGAAGTAAAAGACCAATGTGGTTACAGCTTTGACTGTGAGGCAGAGAATGGTGGGAAATGATATTGGAGAAGTAAAAAGACTACTTTCATGTCCTCTCAAGGAGTTCGGAATATTTTTCAGTGCAGTGGGAAGCCATCAGAATGTTGCAAGCACAGAAAAGACATGATACAATTTGTGTTTTAATGAAATTATTCTAGTTATTATGTAGAGAATTTATTCAACTAAGCATTTATTACTAAACAATATCACACTAATGGCTGGGAGAAAATACCAAGTTGAGCAAAACATGTTCTATAATCCAGCATCTTGAGTCTAGTTATGGTGACACACATTGTTATATTGTGATACATTGTACTCTGAGTGGTGTATGCTGAGTGGATTGGATAATGGGATATGAAGAGGGTCTTCCAGGCAACAGTGTCTCACATAACTGTATACAAAAAGCATGGCATAATGGGACCCAGTAGTTCACTCTCACTCCATCAGTGAGAAGGACATGCTTAAATGCAGTGGGATTTCCCAGGCAATCAGTAAGGGTGTGGTCAATAAACGTGTGGGTCACATGACCCATGTCATATTTTTTATGGTACTTTTGCCAGGAAATGTGTTGAGAAGGAAATTGAAGCCATATAAGTCATTTCAGTTATACAGAAGTATGGTTATTATGGTATTAAGGTATTCTGTAAGGTTTTCTTGGCAGAACAGTTTAACTTGCAGTAGAAATTCTAATAATAGAGTAGTCTCATTCCCAAAGGTAACTCTCTGCATAGTATAAAACTACATTCATTGGGACTGGTTGGTGGAATAACTAAACTGAATTTGAGAATTATGGAATTTGTATGAAATAAATGCTTTTATTATAGGAAATGGGCAGACAGTCAGGAGATATAGCCCATCAAAGAGCCCAAATGGAACTGCCTTGTGCAGGAATCAGCCACACAAAGGAATACCCGCAATGTGCTAGTAAGTAAGACAACGTTTCATGGCAACAACAATGGAACAATGTCATGTTTGCTTTTTTTTTAATAGTTGCTGCAAAATTTCTAATACTGCTGGTCTTCAATCACATTAATCCTTACAGCTCTTCGGGGAGCTAAAATCATTTATTCTCTACAATGGAATATTACTCAGCCATAAAAAGAAACGAAATTGAGTTATTTGTAGTGAGGTGGATGGACCTTGAATCTGTCATACAGAGTGAAGTAAGAAAGAGAAAAACAAATACCATATGCTAACACATATATATGGAATCTTAAAAAAAACAATAAAAATGGTTCTGAAGAACCTAGGGGCAGGACAGGAATAAAGATGCAGACGTAGAGAATGGACTTGAGGACATGGGGAGGGGGAAGGGTAAGCTGGGACGAAGTGAGAGAGTGGCATGGACATATATACACTACCACATGTAAAATAGATAGCTAGTGGGAAGCAGCCGCATAGCACAGGGAGATCAGCTCAGTGCTTTGTGACCACCTAGAGGGGTGGGATAGGGAGGGAGATGCAAGAGGGAAGAGTTATGGGAACATATGTATAAGTATAACTGATTCACTTTGTTATAAAGCAGAAACTAACACACCATTGTAAAGCAATTATACTCCAATAAAGATGTTAAAAAAAAAAGCATTTATTCTCCAATTCACAGAAATAGCTTTTTAGACTCAGGGATAAGATAAAATGTGTTCATTAAATAAATAGAAGAGTAAAGAGTAAAATGAAGATATCTTGACTCTTGGTTCTGTGGTTGACTTACTTTAAAGAGGAGACAAGGATCATTATTTATCATATAGAAATTTGTTCAGCAACTTTGTAATAGACAGCTGAATTCCTCAGGTTACAATCGTCTTCTCTGCAATAAAGTAACTAATATTGCCATAATAGAAATAAATAAGGCCTTAGGAATTTACTTCTGCATAAAAGGTACTAATGAGTATGAAAATCTATACATATAAAAGTCCAGAATGTAGAGGGATAATTAGATCATTTTTCTCAGTTTTTCATATGTGTGTAGTAGTGATATCTGGGCCTAATTTCATCACAAATACATAAACCTTTGATTTTGACTTGGGCTATATATGAAAATTGGAGGGGATTGACAATATGCTACATTTTTTTGTCAATTTGCATGTAATGGTATTTAGATATTTTCATGAGCATCCTGCAGTTTAATAAACTGCTTCTTTTTTTTTACTGGTACGCAGGCCTCTCACTGTTGTGGCCTCTCCCGTTGCGGAGCACAGGCTCCGGATTTAAACTGCTTCTTATTCTTTGTTCTTTTGAGTACTTTCTGTCATTTCAGTCATTTCTTACCTTTTAGCCAGAGTTAGTGAGTCACTCCCTCAGTGTTGTGTATGTGGATGTCCATATTATCTGGAACACAATTCCCTAAAGTACTCATAAGCATTATCTCTACAAGTTAACAGAAGTTGGTAGAATAATAACCCAAAGGCCTCAGTCAATTCCGATTCCTTTCAGATAATCAAAGAAAGATTAGATATATTTTTATTATTAAGCATATTCTATTTCATTCCATTATTTCCATTAAAATTGATATAACTATTTTATATGGCAGCTCTCTGACCATCTATAGGGTCCTCTAATCCTGCTCCCTTTGGTCACAATACATCATCATTCTCTTTACCTAAGGAATTTGACATGGAGTCTTCTTGATTTGGACTTGCCCATTTGACAATAAATTGTTATACTTCTCCCAAAGAGTGATATTAGTTAATTCAGGAAATTAGCACTCTGAAATTATATAAATCCAAGCACCTTCTTAACTATTTTCACCTATTTCTTTATATAAATTTTAGAATATTATTGAAAATTTTACCCAAAAAGTCCTGTGGAATTTTTGTGTTGAGTAAATTAAATTTATAAATCAATTTAAGAAGGTCCATTATATTAACAATTTTTTATTCTTTTACAGCGACATGTATACATCTTTATCTCTTCACATTTTCTCAGCAGAGCTTTGTAGTTTTTTTCATAGAGGCACATACGCTTCCTTTATCGGGCAAAAAAAATCCCATATAAGCATATCTGTATTGATTTTTTATTGCTGCTATAACAACTTTACCACAAACCTAGAAGCTTAAACCAATATAAATTTATTCTCTTACAGCTCTGTCACATGTTCAACACAAATTTCACTGAACTAAAATCAAGATGTCAATAGGGCTGCATTGCTTTCTCATTCTTCTTCCCAGGTTTATTGAGGACTAATTGACAAAAAATTAATATATTTAAAGTGTACAACATGATATAATAATTTGATATATGTATACATTGTAAAATGATTACCATAATCAAACTAATTAACACATCCAGCAAAAGTGGACTGTGAAATTGAAACCCACATTGTTTACGGGTCAACTGTATGTAAATTAATTGTATTTCTATACATTACCAATAAATAATTTAAAATTAAATTAACAATAACATCAACAAACATAAAGTACTTGGGGACAAATTTAATTTAATATGTGTGATTACAAATGAAGATGACTAACATTGCTGAGAAAAATTAAAGAAAACCTAAATAAATAAAGGGATATACCATGTTAATGGATTGAAAGGCTGCATATCATTAAGAGGTCTATTCTTTCCCAAACTGATCTATAGATTCAATGCAATCCTAATCTAAGTTCCAGCACTATTCTTTGTAGAACTATACAAGCTTTTTACAAAAATTTACATGGAAATACAAAGAATTTGAAATAGCAAAACAATTTTGAAAAAGAAGAAAGTTTGAGGGCTCACACTACATAACTTCAAGATTTACTATAAAGTAATCAAGACAACGTGCTATTGATTTAAATATAGACATATATGTCAATGGAACAGACTATAGAATCCAAAAATAAATTGACACAAAAGGTCAACTGATGGGCTTCGCTGGTGGCGCAGTGGTTGAGAGTCCGCCTGCCGATGCAGGCGACACGGGTTCGTGCCCCAGTCTGGGAAGATACCACATGCCGTGGAGCGGCTGAGCCTGTGAGCCATGGCCGCTGAGCCTGCGCATCCGGAGCCTGTGCTCCGCAATGGGAGAGGCCACAACAGTGAGAGGCCCGCGTACCGCAAAAAAAAAAAAAAAAGGTCAACTGACTTTCAACAAAGGTGTCAAGGTAACTGAATGGGGAAAAAATAGTCTTTTCAAATGGTGCTGGATCAACTAAATAGATTGAAAAAATGAATCTCAACCTTTATCTTATACCATATAACAAAGTAAACTCAAAATGGATCACAGACCTAAAATTTAAAGCTGAAACTGTAAAATTTCTAGAAAAAAATGGGAAAATCTTCAAGACTTTGGTGTAGGCAAAGATTTCTTAGGACACAAAAAGGATCAACTGTAAAAGTAAAGAATTGAAAAATTGGACTTAAAGTTTAAATTTCTGCTCTTCAAAATATATCATTCAGAAAATAAAGCTGCAAGCCAGAGAGTAATAAAAATATTGGCAAGACATATATCCATCAAAGGTCTTATATCCAGAATATACCAAGAATTCTTACAACATAGTGACAAGAAGACAAAAAATAATGTATGAGCAAAATATTTGAATAGGAACATCACAAAACAAGATATATGAAAGGATAATAAGAAAATGAAAAGATTCTCAACAGTAATCATTAGGGAAATGAAGAATAAAACCACACACACACTCACCAGCATGCTTAAAATTAAAGGTTGACAATTCCCATTGTTGGATGTTAAACTCTTATACTTCTGATGAGAGTATAAAATCATACAATGACTTTGAAAAACTGTCTTATAGTTTCTTACAAGTTAAACATACACTTACCATGTGATCCAATAATTCTACTCCTAGTTACCCAAGAGAAATGAAAATACATATCCAAAATAACCTGTAAATAAATGTTTATAGCTACTTTATTCATAATTATAAAAAAACTAGAAACACCCAAATGTCAATCAATACATGAATGAATAACCAAATTGTAGTATGCCCATACAATAAAATATTACTCAACAATAAGAAGGATTAAAGTACTGATACCCACAAAGACATGGGTTAATCTCAGAAACAGCATGCAGAGCAAAAGAAGTCAGGCATAAAAGAGTACATATTGTATGATTCAATTTATATGAAACTATAGGAAAGACAAATTTAGTTTACAGCGACAAAAAATCAGATGCTTGGGTTCTTGGGTGGGGATACAGTGATTTGTGGGAAGGTGCTGAAGAAACTTTTTGGGGTGATGGAAATGTTCTATATCTTGATTAAAGAGGTAGTTAGATGGGTATACCTTTGTCAAATTTTATCAAACTGTACAATAAAATGAGTACATTTTGTGTAATTAATTTCTATATCAATAAAGTTTATTTTAAAATAAGTTCTAATACATCTCCATCTTGATTTTGTCAAGTACTACAAAAAGTACAAAATAGGGGCTTCCCTGGTGGCGCGGTGGTTGAGAATCCGCCTGCTAATGCAGGGGACACGGGTTCGGGCCCTGGTCTGGGAGAATCCCACATGCCGCGGAGCAACTAGGCCCGTGAGCCACAACTACTGAGCCTGCGCGTCTGGAGCTTGTGCTCCACAACAAGAGAGGCCGTGACAGTGAGAGGCCCACGCACTGCGATGAAGAGTGGCCCCCGCTCGCCACAACTAGAGAAAGCCCTCGCACAGAAACCAAGACCCAACACAGCAAAAATTAATTAATTAATTAATAAAAGGTGTTGTTATAAAAAAAAAAAAAGACCTGGCACAGCCAAATAAATAAATAAATATATTTAAAAAAAAAAAAAAAGTACAAAATAGATGTGGAAATAAATGAGAGAATCACTTTCAAAGTGACTAAATTTAATTCAGTATAAATAGGATAAGGCTTAAACACCTTGAAAATATTTATATTTGAAAGCAGGATTAAAACCACTATAATGTATAAAACACAGGTGTGATGTACAGCTTCCCAGAGGCAATAACCTAAAGAACAATACAAATCAAAAAAGTAGGTTCTCTTACAACTTTACCTGTTCCTGAAACTGAGACCATGCCCTGAAGTCTATGTGTTTTTTTACTGGTGTAACTAGAAGTCTTCTTTAAACTTTTCCAGATCCTTTTCCTTTATTTAAGTAATAGTTAACAAGTCACTCTCTTTAGTGCAGAAGTCTGCCCTGCTTCATGCCATTTCACCTAACGATTTTGATTTCTTACTTTTACTCTCATTAAAGATACGACCATAATAATATCTATAATTCCAAACCCATAATATACATGATTTCATGAAAAAACTCATCTCTGTCTGAGATGCTTCATAGCACTTTTTATTTCCTCATTCCTAAAGGTGTCAATGAAGGGATTCAGCAAAGGGGTGACCACTGTGTAGAAGACAGATACCAACTTGTCAGTGGAGAAGCTGGTGTCTGGCTGAGTGCAAATGAAGATAACATGGTCCAAAAAAGAGGGCAACCACCATGAAGTGGGCTAAACAGGTGGACAGAGCTTTCCTGCGCCCTTCAGCTGACTGTTTTCTAAGAGAAAACAAGATGATGGTGTAGGAGGCGACCAAAGCCAGGAAACAGAGGGAAATGGTTCCTCTATTGGACACAATCAGCATTCCTGTGAGACATGTATCTGTGCAGGCCAGCTTGATGATAGGAGGAACATTACAGAAGTAGCTATCAATAACGTTGGGGCCACAGTAAGGTAGACGAATGGTCAAGAAGGTCTGCACCAGTGAGTGAACAGTACCCGCCAACCAGAGCACAAAGACAAGCTGTACACAGACCCTCATGTTCATTACATTGGGGTAGTGTAATGGAGCACAGATGGCTACGTAACGATCATAGGCCATAATGGTCAGCAGAAGGATCTCAGCACAGGCAAACAGATGTAGGAAGAAGAGCTGTGCAATGCAATTGTCAAAGGAAATGGTCTTTCTGTCAAAAATCAAACCCTCCAGCATCTTGGGCACAGTGACAGATGAGTGGCAGATGTCAATAAAGGACAGATTGCTCAGGAAGAAATACATGGGTGTACTAAGACGTGGAGTAAAGACTATGGTAACCATGATGAGAATGTTCCCCCAAAGGGTTAGCACATACATGGCTGAGAATGCCATGAAAAATAGTCTTTCCAGCACCCAGTTATCAGTGAGTCCCAAGAAGACAAATTGAGTCACTCTTGTTTGGTTTAGAACATCCATCCAATGAGTTTCCAAAGGATCTTGGGGGGGGGGAAACATGAACGCTAATTTAGCCTTAATATTATAGGACTGGAACTAATTGAAGTGACTCTGCATTTCTATCTGAGTTGCTTATTTGTTATCAGGGTATATAGAATATAAGATCAATTTAATAACAATTGCTATAATATACACAGTATGTATCAGGAGCCATTTCATGCCTTTTATATACACCATCTTATTTAACAATAACTGCACCATGGCATAAGCATTATTGTTCCTCTCTTGCAGATAAGTGGGCTCTACAAGAATAAATAAGTAGCCCAAACCCTTAGCCACTAGGTAGCTGGCTTTTTTCATTTCAGTCTAATCCACAGGTAACACTAAATTAATATTCCAAAATACAACTCCCAGCTAAGATCATTCACTATTTCATTCTTCCTATCAAATTAAAAGTACCTTCAAAGCCTGCAACAATCTGCTGCACATTTATTTTTCCAGTATGGCATCTTCTCTCCAGCCAAGCAAGTTACCATGCTCCAGCCATGCTACCTCCACCAGCTTACATTCCAAAATCTTTGTCTGTATTTATGTTGTTCCCTCTGCTCAGAAAACACACCCTCTAATCAACTGTACTCTCCTCATCACTGACTATTAAAACACTTCATTCTGTAAGACTACCTCAAAGAGCAGTACCTTTAAGAAAACTTAACTGAGGCAATCAAATCCTATCTCTTCCCCTTCATACTTCTTTTTTATAAAAGAAAGTATAAAATAAGATATCTGGTTTTGCTCCCCCATTAAATTGAAATTTTCTTGAAAAGCGATAGCCACATGTGACTTATCCCTTGCAGCACTTAACGTGACATCTGGCACACAGTAGTTATGCGAAAGATATTTTTATTTGAACTGAACCTACCTTTTTAGGTAACCTGCAAAAGAATCCAATTCTTCTTCACAATGGAGCTAATAACTGACTTTAAAAACCTATTTTTTTACAAAAAAAAAAAAAAAAAACCTATTTTTTTAATTCTGTAATATGATTTGTCCCCTAGGAGATATTATTGTTTAAACACTAAAGTTATATTACCTGTAATTTTCTATACTGATTGGCTGGCCGAAAACTATAACAGAGTTTAGGAAACATTTACCACAAACCATAAAAAAGATTTATAGGGACTTCCCTGGTGGCGCAGCGGTTAAGAATCCACCTGCCAATGCAGGGGACACAGGTTCGAGCCCTGGTCTGGGAAGATCCCACATGCCGTGGAGCAACTAAGCCCACAAGCCACAACTACTGAGCCCACGTGCCACAACTACTGAAGCCCACGCGCTTAGAGCCCGTGCTCCACAACAAAGACAAGCCACTGCAATGAGAAGCCTGCACACCACAACAAAGACCCAGTGCAGCCAAAAAATAAATAAATAAATTTTAAAATATATATATTTATATCTTGATCTAATTATTTCACTTGTAGGAATTTCCTAAGCATCCAAACTATTGAAAAAGCTAAATGCAAGAAAACATTAATTAGAGCATTATTTAAAATAACAGTCACGGAATATTTTTTTGAAGCTTAAATGAATATAGCAAACCTGATATATAATGATATTTAAATAATATATAACTTGAATATAATGAACTGTATGCAGCCATTAGAAATGGTAATAACAAAGGATTACCAATATGAAAAAATATTGAAATATTACGAAGAATTAAAAATGAGATAAAATTTGTTTATACAGTCTCAAAATTTTTAAATATACATAGTGCCATATAAATTATCAAAATACATATAGTAGACTAGAGAAAATGCTGCAATACATATGATTAAAAAGAGTAATATTCCTAGTGTTCAAAGATCTCTTAAAATTTGACAAGAAAAGACAAATGACAATTAAATATGGCCAAAAAACTATGAATAAGCAAATCACAGAAAAAGAAATGCAAATAACAAGTATGAATAAAAAGATGCTCAACTTCAGTAGTAGGTGAAAAAAAACAAATACCTTTCGTCTCTCTTCAGATTGGCAAAGGTGTAAGGAACTGAGCACTGTATAGACTGCTACTGGAGGTAGGTGTTATTAAGAGCTTTTTGCTAAATAATCAGGCAGTACCTATTAAAAATTTAAATGCCGGGCTTCCCTGGTGGCGCAGTGGTTGAGAGTCCGCCTGCCGATGCAGGGGACACGGGTTCGTGCCCCGGTCTGGGAAGATCCCACATGCCGCGGAGCGGCTGGGCCCGTGAGCCATGGCCGCTGAGCTTGCGCGTCCGGAGCCTGTGCTCCGCAACGGGAGAGGCCACAACAGTGAGAGGCCCGCGTAACGCAAAAAAAAAAAAAAAAATTTAAATGCCCATACCGGTAACCCAAGAATCCCTCTTCTAGGACTGTAGTTCACAGAAATAAAGCAATCAGGAATTAAGGGTATATTGATATGTTTATTGAAAAATGTTAGCAAAACAAGGTACTGGAAATAAACTGAATGTTTATCAAAAGAAAAATAGGTAAATAAATTTTAGTACAGCAACAGTATGGAATATTATATAGCCATTAATAAGAATGAGTTGGATCTATGTATAATGACTTAAACAGTGGTTCTCAATGTGGCTGCACTTCAGAACCACCTGGGGGCGGTTTCTAAATTTTGCTGCTCAGGCCTCACCCCAGAAGATTAATTCAGAATCTCTGGAGGTTGGACCCATCAGTACTTTTAAAGCTCCTTGGTGATTCCAGCATACAGCCAAGATGGCAAACTATTAACTTCAAAAAATGTCAACAATATATTGTTAAGTGAAAAGAGTGTGCTATAAATATATTGTGAACCAGGAGAGAAGGGAAGGAGGAAGGGAGGGAGGGAGGGAGGAAGGGAGGGAAGAAAGAAAGAAGGAATAAACAAAGGAGCAAAGTAAGGAAGGAATCAAAAGAGATTTTATATATATATACACACACATATATATGAATATGAACTTATTTACACATATTCAAACATATATATATATTCATGAATTCTGTTTGTATGTATTTATCCCTAAAAAGAAAGATGATATGTGCTAAAGAATACACACATATTTAAACACTAGTTACCTGTGGAGGTATAGAATTGAAAGGAACACTAGTAGCATTTTATTAATTTTTATATTATACTCTGTAATTGTTCAAATTTGTATATAAGCATGGGTTACTTTGTTTAAAAACAAAGTTAAAAACACGCATGGGGGGAAAAAACAAAGGAAATGAAAATGCTGACTTCATGGGATTATGAGTACATTTTTCCTTCTCCACATCTAAGAGCTTATGATATAGTTTTATTTCTTTTTTAATTTTTAAAACATATTTATTTATTTTATTATTATTTATTTGTTTGGCCGGGTCTTAATTGTGGCAGGCAGGCTCTTTAGTTGTGGTATGCAGACTCTTACTTGCAGCATGCATGTGGGATCTAGTTCCCTGACCAGGGATCAAACCCAGGCTCCCTGCATTGAGAGTTCGGAGTCTTAACCACTGCACTACCAGGGAAGTCCCTAATATGGTTGTATTTCTTATAAAGCAATATTCTTAAGATGGGGAGGACTTTTCTCATAAACTCCTGGTCAGCAATGCATTAGTAGCAGAGAACCAAGAGCTGTTTTGCTTTCCGCTAAGGAGAGGGTAGAGGCTCTTCATAAGAGCACATAGGGTGGTGATTTCAAATAACTATGACCTTTGGCCGTCAACCTCTAAGCCTCAGTTTTCTGAACTGTAAAATAGGAACTAGAGGCATCTTTTCTATGTGAGTAGTTGTAGCAGATGTCTAGGTCTCCTGTCAAAAAGATCAATAGAGAAACCAGGGAATGGGAAGAATCTCTGGCTTTGAAGAGCATCATTAAAAATTGAAGCTCAGGCCTTAGCAGGACTGGGTGGGGTAATGCCAGCCTTTCCAGGCAGGGTGGGCTGGGAACTACCCTCAGCCTTGGCTCTGAATTAATTCCCCCCACCTAGGCGGTAGCACGGGAACCCTCCACACGGTTCCGGCTTTTCTCAGGAGGCTGTCAGCCCTGCCCACCCACCTCATCTCCTGCACTGTTGGCCGCCCAGCTTCCAGGTGTCTGCTCCTCTGGTGAGATGGGGCCAGTAGACGCTCTCCTCAGCTCCTTGCCTGGGTGGGCAAGTCAGCCTCTAGGGCCGGCAGAAATCCTCATTTGAGGGTCCCACCGAGTTCCCTGGTCAGAGTGCTGCAGCTGAGTAGATAGGCTGCTTGGGAATACTGCTCAGGTGCTGCAGAAAGCCTTCTTGGAATCTGACATGTTATCACTTTGGGACCATTGGCCAGCTGCTTCTGACTTGGCCACTTGAAGGCTCAGACTGTCCCAGTCTCTGAACTGAAGAGAACCAAGACTATTAGCATATCTCTCACCACCATCAATGCAAGGTATTTCAATGAAGAGTATCAGGAGGACAACTACAAATCCCACACTGGCATGTGCAAGTTCTGAGGAATGGTGGAATAACCCAATGTGTCTGGGTGACCTTTGGAGACAGCTGAGATAGAGCTACAACAGGGCAGTAGCGGACACCAAACTCATAGCCCATCTTCCCCAGCCGTGTGGCTGACAGGGTCTTGGTGCTCCAGCCGGCTGTCAGGCCTGAGCCTCCGAGGTAGGAGAGCCGAATTCAGGACACTGGTCCACCAGAGACCTCCTGGCCCCACGTAATATCAGTCGGCAAGAGCTCTCCCAGACATCTCCATCTCAACACTAAGACCCAGCTTCACTCAATGACCAGCAAGCTCCAGTGCTGGACACCCCATGCCAAACAACTAGCAATGCAGGAACACAACCCCACCCATTAGCAGAGAGGCTGCCTAAAATCATAATAAGCTCACAGACACCACAAAACACACAACTGGATGCAGTCCTGTCCACTAGAAAGACAAGATCCAACCTCATCCACCAGAACACAGGCACCAGTCTCCTCCACCAGGAAGCCTACACAACCCACTAAGCCAACCTTACCCACTAGGAGCAGACACCAAAAACAACGGGAACAACGAAACAGCAGCCTGTGAAAAGGAGACCCCAAACACAGTAAGTTAAGGAAAATGAGAAGACAGAGAAATACACAGCAGATGAAGGAGCAAGGTAAAAACCCACCAGACCACACAAATGACGAGGAAGTAGGCAGTCTACCTGAAAAAGAATTCAGAGTAATGATAGTAAAGATGATCCAAAATCTTAGACATAGAATGGAGAAAATACAAGAAATGATTAACAAGGACCTAGAAGAACTAAAGAGCAAACAAACAATGATGAACAACATTGAACAATAAATGAAATTTAAAATTCTCTAGAAGGAATCAATAGCAGAATAACTGATGCAGAAGAATTGATAAGTGACCTGGAAGATAAAATAGTGGAAATAACTCCCGCAGAGCAGAATAAAGAAAAAAGAATGAAAAGAATTGAGAACAGTCTCAGAGACCTCTGGGACAACATTAAACACACCAACATTCGAATTATAGGGGTCCCAGAAGAAGAGAAAAAGAAAGGTTCTGAGAAAATATTTGCAGAGATTATAGTTGAAAACTTCCCTAATATGGGAAAGGAAATAGTCAATCAAGTCAAGGAAGTGCAGAGAGTCCCATACAGGATAAATCCAAGGAGAAACACACCAAGACACATATTAATCAAACTATCAAAAATTAACTACAGAGAAAAATATTAAAAGGAGCAAGGGAAAAACAACAAATAACATACAAGGGAATCCCCATAAGGTTAACAGCTTATCTTTCAGCAGAAACTCTGCAAGCCGAAAGGGTGTGGCAGGACATATTTAAAGTGATGAAAGGTAAAAACCTACAACCAAGATTACTGTATCCAGCAAGGATCTCATTCAGATTCAGCAGAGAAGTTAAAATCTTTACAGACGAGCAAAAGCTAAGAGAATTCAGCACCACTAAAACCAGCTTTACAGCAAATGCTAAAGGAACTTTTCTAGGCAGGAAACACAAAAGAAGAAAAAGACCTACAATAACAAACCCAAAACAATTAAGAAAATGGAAATAGGAACATACATATCAATAACTATCTTAAATGTAAATGGATTAAATACTCCAACCAAAACATAGACTGGCTGAATGGATACAAAAAGAAGACCCGTATATATGCTGTCTACAAGAGACCCACTTCAGACCTAGGGACACATACAGACTGAAAGTGAGGGGATGGAAAAAGGTATTCCATGCAAATGGAAATCAAAAGAAAGCTGGAGTAGCAATTCTCATATCAGACAAAATAGACTTTAAAATAAAGACTATAAGGGACAAAGAAGGACACTACATAATGATCAAGGGATCAAACCAAGAAGAAGAGATAACAATTGTAAATCTTTATGCACCCAACATAGGAGCACCTCAATACATAAGGCAAATGCTAACAGCCATAGAAGGGGAAATCGACAGTAACACAATCATAGTAGGGGACTTCAACACCCCACTTTCACCAAAGGACAGACTATCCAAAATGAAAACAAATAAGGAAACACAAGCTTTAAATGACACATTAAACAAGATGGACTTAATTGATATTTATAGGACATTCCATCCAAAAACAACAGAATACACTTTCTTCTCAAGTGCTCATGGAACATTCTCCAGGATAGATCATATCTTGGGTCACAAATCAAGCCTTGGTAAATTTAAGAAAATTGAAATCATATCAGGCGTCTTTTCTGAAAACAATGCTGTAAGACTAGATATCAATTATAGGAAAAAAAACTGTAAAAAATACAAACTTATGGAGGCTAAACAATACACTACTAAATAACCAAGAGATCACTGAAGAAATCAAAGAGAAAGTCAAAAAATACCTAGAAACAAAGGACAATGAAAACACGATGACCCAAAACCTATGGGATGCAGCAAAAGCAGTTCTAAGAGGGAAGTTTATAGCAATACAAGCCTACCTCAAGAAACAAGAAACATCTCAAATAAACAACCTAACGTTACACCTAAAGCAATTAGAGAAAGAAGAACACAAAATACCCAAAGTTAGCAAAAGGAAAGAAATAAAGATCAGATCAGAAATAAATGAAAAAGAAATGAAGGAAACGATAGCAAAGATCAATAAAACTAAAAGCTTGTTCTTTGAAAAGATAAACAAAATTGATAAACCATTAGCCAGACTCATCAAAAAAAAAAGGAAGAAGACTCATATCAATAGAATTAGAAATGAAAAGAAGTAACAACTGGCACTGCAGAAATACAAAGGATCATGAGAGATTACTACAAGCAACTATATGCCAATAAAATGGACAACCTGGAAGAAATGGACAAATTCCTAGAAAAGCACAACCTTCCAAGATTGAACCAGGAAGAAATAGAAAATATAAACAGAGCAATCACAAGCACTGAAATTGAAACTGTGATTAAAAGTCTTCCAGCAAACAAAAGCCCAGGACCAGATGACTTCACAGGCAACTTTTTTCAAACATTTCGAGAAGAGCTAACACCTATCCTTCTCAAACTCTTCCAAAATATAGCAGAGGAAGGAACACTCCCAAACTCATTCTACGAGGCCAACATCACCCTGATACCAAAACCAGACAAAGATGTCACAAAAAAAGAAAACTACAGGCCAACATCACTGATAAACATAGATGCAAAAATCTTCAACAAAATACTAGCAAACAGAATCCAACAGCACGTTAAAAGGATCATACATCATGGTCAAGTGGGGTTTATCCCAGGAATGCAAGGATTCTTCAATATACACAAATCAATCAATGTGGTAAATCATATTAACAAATTGAAGGAGAAAAAAACATATGAACATCTCAATAAATGCAGAAAAAGCTTTCGACAAATCCAACACCATTTTTGATAAAAACCCTCCAGAAAGTAGGTGTAGAGGGAACTTACCTCAACATAATAAAAGCCATATATGACAAACTCACAGCTAACGTTGTTCTCAATGGTGAAAAACTAAACCATTTCCACTAGGATCAGGAACAGGACAAGGTTGTCCACTCTCACCACTATTATTCAAATTAGTTTTGGAAGTTTTAGCCACAGAAATCAGAGAAGAAAAAGAAATAAAAGGAATCCAAATTGGAAAAGAAGAAGTAAAACTGTCACTGTTTGCAGATGACATGATACTATACATAGAGAATCCTAAGGATGCTACCAGAAAACTACTAGAGCTAATCAATGAATTTGGTAAAGTAGCAGGATACAAAATTAATGCACAGAAATCTCTTGCATTCCTATACACTAATGATGAAAAATCTGAAAAAGAAATTAAGGAAACACTCCCATTTACCATTGCAATCCCACTACTGGCATATACCCTGAGAAAACCATAATGCAAAAAGAGTCATGTACCACAATGTTCATTGTAGCACTATTTACAATAGCCAGGATGTGGAAGCAACCTAAGTGTCCATCGACAGATGAATGGATAAAGAAGATGTGGCACATATATACAGTGGAATATTACTCAGCCATAAAAAGAAATGAAATTGAGTTATTTGTAGTGAGGTGGATGGACCTAGAATCAGTCATACAGAGTGAAGTAAGTCAGGAGAAAAACAATGGTTCTGAAGAACCTAGAGGCAGGACAGGAATAAAGACACAGACATGGAGAGTGGACTTGAGAACATGGGGAGAGGGAGGGGTGGCCTGGGACAAGGTGAGATAGTGGCATGTACATATATACAAATGTAGAATGGATGGCTCGTGGGAAGCAGCTACATAGCACAGGGAGATCAGCTCTATGCTTTGTGACCACCTAGAGCGGTGGGATAAGGAGGGGGTGAGAGGGAGACGCAAGAGGGAGGGGATATGGGGCTATGTCTATACGTATGGCTGATTCACTTTGTTATACAGCAGAAGCTAATGCATCATTGTAGAGCAATTACACTACAATAAAGATGTTGAAAAAAAATTGAAGCTCATGCATATTTGACTTAAGAAAAATCTAATGGAAAGCACTGAGTCTTGGGATTGGCTGAAATTCACAAAGCCACAGTAATCCCCTTGATGTCCTTAGGCTCTTCCCAGGGGCAGCAGAAGGTAGTTATTGCATCTTTAGCACCAGAGAAATCTAGACAGTATTAGTAAAAAGTGGTTTTGCTCTGGTTTTAAAAAGAGATGGGCTGAGACTTTGACTCTGAGATTAGGTGACTTTGGAAAAATGACAGCCTCTCTGGGCTTCAGTTGCCTCATGTGTACAAATGGAAATATTAAACCTACCTCATGAACTGTTATAAAAGTGTTTAACATATTGCCTGGCACTTGTCACACACAGAAAGTCTGTTCTATTTATTATAACTAAGAGCTCTCTGCAAAAAACCATCCCAAAAGACCCCAAGAGAGAAAATGTAGGACATGTTCTAGGCAGCCTAAAACCAGGATGACAAAAAAGCAGATGAAAGAAAGTGAGGAGTCACTAATCAAACAATATTTAGTGAATGCCCCAGCAGGATCTGTGCCCAAGGAACATTCTTCCTGCAGACTTCACAGGACTCCCTCTTTTTCATTTTTAAGGTCTGATCTCAAATATGATCCCTCTCATGGAGTCCCTGCAGACGATTATAACTGAAAGAACACTGCCCACTTACACAATATCCTAGTCCATCTTCTTTGTAGCACTTATAAACACTTGAAATTATCTGAATTATTTGCATCCATGTTTATTGTCTGCCTCTCCAAATATAAAACCTTCGAGGGTAAGAACTAGATCTGCTTTGTTTACAGCTACATCCCCAAAACTTGTGTTCAGCAGCAAATGAGATCCCAACACCCAGGTGGTAATAAGTTCAGCAGTGACTAAGACTTCCATGCTCCAGAACTACAGAAGCCCCTGAAGAAATGCTAGGTAGGGGCTCTGCCCTAAAGAATCCATAAAAACAAAAACATATATAATCAAAGCTAACCACAGTGTATACTGCCAGTTGGAAGTAAATTTAACACTCTCCCGGTTTTTTAAGATTTCATTCTTCTGAAAAGATGCATAGCACCTCCTTTAACCTTCCCATTACATCTTTCTCTACTTCTCTTCAGCCTTTCCATTCTTTGCCCAACATCATGCTGATCTGTTTCGTTCTATATTTTTTCTTCTCTCTTTTCTAGCTTCTGAAGGTAAGAAAAAAAGTCTGGGGCTTCCCTGGTGGCGCAGTGCTTGAGAGTCCGCCTGCCGATGCAGGGGACGCGGGTTCGTGCCCGGTTCGGGAAGATCCCACATGCCGCGGAGCGGCTGGGCCCCTGAGCCATGGCCACTGAGCTTGTGCGTCCGGAGCCTGTGCTCCACAACGGGAGAGGCCACAACAGCGAGAGGCCCGCGTACAGCAAAAAAAAAAAAAGTCTGGAGGGCTTAGGAAGCATAATCAAAAATTTGGAGAAGTGAGGCACATTGGAATGGCCAATAAACCTGGAGGGAAGAAATGTACACACAAAGAATTGTTATTCTTAGTTATTAGTGACACCTGAGCAGTGCTATCTTGCTGTAAACACATTAAATTTCACTCATTCCTTGAGTCATCCAGTGAATTCACAGATGGACTGATCCATGAATAATTTGGCAGATCGGGACTTTCAAATGTAGAAAACAAGAATCAGGGCTTACAAACTAAGGATGTTAAAAAGAAAATACTGAATTCAAATCATTGAGGTCAAGTAAAAATTAGTGTTAAAGTGTCTCTTTTATTGACTTAGTAGTAGAGCTTTTTAAAAAAATTCTTTGGAAAAAATAGCTCCATAATTAAACTCACAATTGAATGTATCAAAATTTAAGCCTTGAATTAAACTTTTATTTGTACTTCAGAGATTTATTCTTTTAATCTACTAATCTAAAGACTAGTTTCTTTATGATTTTATTTTATATTTTTAATTGAAGTAGAGTTGATTTACCATGTGGCAATCTCTGCTTACAGCAAAGTGACTCAGTTATACACACAGAGACATTCTTTTTTTTAATATTATTTTCCATTATGGTTTATCCCAGGAGATTAGATATAGTTCCCTGTGCTATACAGTAGGACCTTGTTGTTTATCCATTCTAAATGTAATAGTTTGCATCTACCAACCCCAAACTCCCAGTCAATCCCTCTCCCTCCCCCCCTCCCCCTTGGCAACCACAAGTAAAGAGTAGTTTCTTAATAAATGGAGGGTTGAGAAATTAATCATAGAGATAATATGGGAACAGGATGCCCACATTCTACTATGAACACTGAAGAAAATTAGAAAAAGAAGAATGCCTACTCTCTCTGATATAATAACAAGTTCTTCTTTTAAAAGTACTTGTAGTTTTTTAGCAAGGAGCTCAATGGTGGAAATAAATTTTTTAAAGCATCCATTCTGCCTAGGCCCTTCATCAAAACTTCCTCACCCCAGGAAGTCATGATGGTTGTACTTCTTTCTTACACCAACAATAATTTGTCATAGAGTCTTTCCTAGAAAAACAAAGGTTTGATGGGATATTAGAAAGAGAAGTTGTTGAAACCCACAAAGAAACCAGCAAGACTTAAAAAGAACAAGAAAAACTACCAGGTACAGACATGCCTAGCAGATGCTGGCTCACCCTCCTCCCAGCCACCGTCATTACCGCCACTTCACAGAGAGCTTGAGACTTGAAGAACTGAGAACCTCCAAGTACATATACATTAGCAGCACACAAATGCTGACCTTCAAGACCCCCATGATGCCTTCCTTTCTCTACTCTCCAAGCCTCCATCTCATTCGCTTGCCTCTCTAGGTCTCTAATATCTTCCAACCATAATTCATTGAACCAAGACTTTTGGTCTTTAACTTCTCTTGGTTCACCCTATATCTTTGACATCACACGCATCTTGGTGTCATATATTTACATACATGTTCTCATTAGGAAAGCCACATAGTGGAAAATGGAGTGGGAAAAATACCCATAATCCCACAACTAATTTAATTGCTGTTATCATATTACTGTTGTCTTTAATTTGTTCTAATTGTATTACAAACATGTAATTCTACATTCTATTTTTCTCTCAGTATTATAAGTATATGGTTGAATGATATTTCATTGCATACGTTCCACCTCTGTGGCCATTCAAGATGTTTCTAGTTTCTCACTGTTAAAAATAATAGTACAATTTATTCTCAACGTAACCGTGAGAAATCCTATTAAAATCTAGGTCAGGTCATGTCATTCCACCAAAGATTTCCAATGGCTCCCCATCTCACATCTTGTAAAAGTGAAGTCTTTACAGTATCCTACAAGGCCCTAAATGATACAGCTCTCCATTACAGCTCTAACCTTATCTCCTACCACCCTCCCCTTCATTCACTCAGCTCCAATCATATTGACCTCCTTCCTATTCCTCAGATACTCTAAACACGTTCCCACCTGAAGGCCTTTGCACTGGTTACTTCCTCTGCTTGGAACCTCTTCCCCCAGATCCCATAGTCAATCCGTCACCCCCTTAATGTATTTGCTCAAATATTACCTTCTCAATGAGGCTTATACTGATGATCTTATAGAAAACTGAAACTCACCCAGAATCCCCAGCACTCCTGATCCCCTTTACCCTGATCTACTTTTTTACTTTTTGAAAGCACTCATCACCTTCTAACATACTATGTATTTTACTTATTTAATTAGTCTATTGTTTATTATTGTCTGTCACCTGCTTCTAGAATATAAACTCCATAAGGGCAAGAACCTTTGTATGTTTTGTTCAATGAAGTATCTAAAATATCTTAAAAAGTACATAGAACAACAGTATTAGCTCAACAATTCTTTTGCATGATTATAACTGCTCCAATATTTAAAAATTGTTTTTTAGAAATTGATTATTAGAAATTAATTTACTAACTCAAAGGTTATGACTCAAAATACAGTGCTGTCAAACGGCTTTCCAAAATGTTGGCAGGGTTGAGTTAATTTACTCATGGTTACTCAGTTAACTATTGGTTGAAATAGGATTTGAATTTTCCAAAGCCTACACTCTCTGTTAAGCCTACACTCTCTGCTTAACAGAGATTGAACCAAAAAACATAAAGTGGCCTTTAAGGAGCAAGAAAGTGCAACTATGCACATCTTGAAGGAAAGGAAATATCTCATTCATTTTTCTACCCACATAGTAAAGTGTGTGGCACAAAGGAGAAACTCGCCAAATACTCCATGAATTAATTGAAAAAATATCTGTAAAGTAACGCTGCAAGTAAGGAACATGAAAAGTCTCAAAATCTGGGGGGAAGTTGATCTGTGCATTAAAATAATTGCTCAGGGACTTCCCTGGCGGTCCAGTGGTTAAGACTTTGGCTTCCAATACAGGGTGTGCAGGTTTGATCCCTGGTCAGGGATCTAAGATTCCACATGCCTTGCGGCCAAAAAACCAAAACATAAAACAGCAGTAATATTGTAACAAATTCAATAAAGACTTTAAAAATGATCTGCATCCAAAAAAGTCTTAGAAAAATAAATTAAATAATTGCTCAGATTTTTAAGGAAAACAGTAAAAATCTTATCTACAAAGGGGCAATTGAACTAAAAGGACCAGAATCCTCACTGGACATCAGTATTGTTATATTGGTGTGTATTGTGTATATTGATATTCTTCATAAAAGGCTAAAAGAAAATGAAAATCTGTCCCTTCCTACCCTTTGCCTGTCCTTCTACCTTTCTCCAAGAGCTCTGCAATTCCCACACTAGCTCTGCAACATAGACAGTAAGAACTTTCCAGTTTTTCAAATCACTCCTCTCAGGTGTATAGTAAATTGTCGGGGATCAGACATCGTAAGCAGCAAGAGTCTCCTTTACCTCCTGAGTCCCCAGTTTCAGCCCAGTTATTTTGCTGTTTGCTCAGAGATACTCCAAACCCTATCTTCCTCTGCCTCTTCTCTGTTTCCTCCTGATCTCTAGTTCAGCACTATAGGCTCGAGTCTTTGCAAAGACACACTTAGAGAAGGCTCTTTTTGCCAAGAGGAACCTAAGTTCCATCCTAGTAGACTATCATCCTTTTAGCTTCAAATGAATTTGTAAAATTCTGAGTTGCCACGATCTTGCTTGGAGAGATCTTGTATGAGAGAACTGCCTGTGTCAGTTGAATGCCAGGGGCTTAAACCCTAAAGAAGAGACAGGTAGAAGCTCACAGGGACACAATAAACTTTGACAGCTTTACTTCTGTAATAAAATGCAATGCAGCTAAAGTTCAGAGATGTTTTGAGGCTTGCCCTGCTTTTGCATGGCAGATTGGAGCTCTGTCCCAGTTCCCCTGCCCTTAGATTTTTCCACTACTCAGCAGTTGCCTCCAGAGAGCTGAGCTAGATTAACTCCTAAATCTTTTAGTATATTGTACTTAGTTTCTTTTTTAAAGATTTTATTCTTCACAGCATATTGCATTGTTTTTTTTAAAGATTTGATTCTTCATAGTATATCCTGATATGATTTATCTGGTTCTCAATCAAAACAGGAAAAGAAACCTCTGAGACAGAAGCTGCTCAGAGGTTTTAGAGGTGAGGATTGTTTAAGGGAAGAACCAATGGTGTCCTCCTCTGCATACCAAGGAAGCACTCAACAACACTCCCTCACACATTACAGGGATATAGTCATGGTGAGTTCTGTTCCAGAGAGTGAAACTGGGTAGGGAAGCCCAGGAGAGCAGAACTATCATTCCTCAGCTGTAGTCTTCCTTATCTTCTCCAGAACAGCCCACTTCTAACTTGTATTCAGACTTCTGTGCGCTAACTTGTAAGCGCACAGAAAGGACAAGCTTTCTCTGGTGGTAATAAGGACTCCCTTGCTTAGGCAAACAAGCAAAGACTGAATGACCATCTGCCACTAGAAGAGACTCTTTCTTTCTTTGGAAGGTTGTATCATATCCAACTTTCATTCTATAAACTTGTAGTGCCTAGGCAGGCACTGTGCTAGGCATTCAAATACAAAAAGGCAGAGAGAAATGATTGTCTTGATCCCTCCCCCATCCCCAAATCCATAATCATATGACTTTTTTTGATAACTAGAAAAAAGAAACAGGTACTGTGGCAAACTCTAAAATGTGACAAGTCATAATCCGAGGCATTTTGAAGAATCTTGGAGGGTGTGTGTATTAGGGGGCAGCGGGGTGGAGGGGAGTGTAGGTGCCTTAGTAGGAAGCAAGAAACGCATTGAAAAAGTATACTGAGTTCTGAGACAGAAGGGAGGTTAAATAATTCTTATAATTTAAAAGGCCTTCTATTAACCTTCTAAACACCACACACTTATGCACCATATCAAACAAGTGATTGAGTCTTGCTCAGTACCATTTTATATGTGCGTACCCAAAAAACATGGCAAGCAATGAAAATAAAGAGGTGGTGAAACTTACCAGTTTTCTCCAACTATGCAAGGGGAGCTTAGCTAATTGTTATAATGTTCTTTCCTTTACTTCTTTCATAGTTTCTTCTGAAATGAAACAGACAGAAAGCAAAATATTAAAAAACACAAAATAAAAAACATTCTGATTTGGACATTAGTAACTGGTTTTCTATTTAAATCATTTCACCCATTTAATATTGGTCTCTGAATTTGTTAATCTCTTTCCTTCTCTGTAAATTTTGCATTTGTCCTTTTCAATACTTTTGCCTTCTTCTGCCAAGGTAGAACTAAGCCTACTTGCCATTCCATTTTAATCATTAACTACCATGGGCACCATTAGAACTATATTTGAACACATTCCAAAATCTGTTACTCAAAGGCCATTCATTAATTCAACAAACATTTATTATAGAAAGAAAGTATTTATCTTTAGCTAATATAAATTAATTGAATACTTTATGAGATATGACCTGATACTAACTTTAAGCTTAAAATTTTGTGTCAAGAAAATACAAAAGTGTTTTGATTTTGGTAATCATGTCACAATGTATATATGTAGCAAATCATCACATTGTCACCTTAAATATATATAATTTTTGTCTGTCAATTATACTTCAATAAAGCTGGAGAAAAAATATAAAAGTTTTTAAGGAGTTGTGTCAAATCAAATCCAGTTAGTCTTAGATTCTGTTATTGTCCTGCTGAATCAAAAACATTATTAAGTGAAGACTTCTTTTGTGAGTTAATATATCCAAAAATTTGGTTTCTGCTTCTTTTTACTCCTTTAACCAACTCATCTATCATATCTCTGGTACACTTGGGCAAGTCACTTAACTTTAATATTCGTTATCTGTAAAGTAGGTAATAATTTTACCCCTTTGATCATTTTTTTATTATTATTTATTTATTTGTTTATTTTTGGCTGAGTTGGGTCTTCATTGCTGTGCGCGGGCTTTCTCTCGTTGCAGAGAGCAGGGGCTACTCTTCGTTGCAGTGGGCGGGCCTCTCATTGCAGTGTCTTCTCCTGTTGCGGAGCACGGGCTCTAGGCACACGGGCTCTAGGCACACGGGCTCTAAGCACACGGGCTCTAAGCACACGGGCTCAGTAGTTGTGGCACACAGTCTTAGTTGCTCCATGGCATGTGGGATCTTCCTGGACCAGGGCTCGAACCCGTGTCCCCTGCATTGGCAGGCGGATTCTTAACCACTGCGCCACCAGGGAAGTCCCTTCCCCTTTAATTATTGTGATGGTTAATTTTTTGTGTCAACTTGGCTAGGACATAATACCCAGTTGTGTGTTCAAATACAATCTAGCAGTTGCTGTGATGGTGTTTCTAGATGTGATTAACATTTAAATCAGTGGTCTTTGAGTAAAGCAGTTTACCCTTTATAATGTGAGTAGGCCTAATACAATCAGTCAAAGTCTTAAAAGAAAAGATTAAGATCCCCAGAAGAAGGAATTTGGCCTCCAGACTTTCTTTAGACTCAAGACTGAAAGACATAGTCCTGCCAGAATTTCCAGCCTGCCGGACCTGTCCTGCAGACTTCAGATTTGTCAGGCCCCGCAATCTCCTGAGCCAATTCCTTAAAATAAATCACTCTCCCTCTTTCTCTCTCTCTCACACACACACACACTCTCTCTCTCTCCATATATAGAGATAGAGATAGATATATAAAATTTATTTCAATCGAAAGATAGATAAATGATAAATAGATATATATAGAGAGAGATCCTATTGGTTATGTTTCTTTGGAGAATCCTAGCTAATACAATTACCTTCTTTGCAATGGTTTTAGAGGTGAAAATGTGGTTTAGGTTTAGGAAAGTTTAGCTACACAGGAAGACCACTGTTCATTCTTACGAGATAAACTTCTCTTGAAGATCTTATTATCTTCTCTCTCCTTCCCTCAGTATCCACCTTAAATAAGTAACAATAACCATTATCACCTTATAGAGATGAGGCAGAAAGAGGATAGGAAAACTCTGTGTCATTAAATCAAATCAATCAACCCAGGAGCACTATTAAACTCTGACTGTCTTATAAAGGCCAAAGCAATATTCTTCAATGTATAATCAGTAACATTTGTTTATAGACCTATCTTGCTTGTTTAATATAGATTTTCCACTGACGTCAAACACTTACATCTATTCCTGTACCTCCTCTAATGATTCATTTCTCCTCTTATACCCTGTTACAGAAGCCTAGGATGTAAAATCACAGAGTACAAAATTCTGCACTGTGGATTTCAGTCTTGAAAGCTTTGTGATTTTTATCTATCTGACATAGGATTTTGAAGTGATCATTGCATGACTATAACTGAACTTGCCATCAATGAATACTCAGGGGTATTATTAAAAGTCTTCCATTCCAATGAATTTCCTGTTATTAGTCCCATTCACTTAGCAATTTAATAAGTGGACAATAAAGCCAGGAGACTCCAGATATGGAAGAGCTCCAAACCTTTGGTAATTTGCAATACACACCAGGGATTCAAAAAGTTCACTGACAGGTGAAAGCTCATCCATGAATACTAAGTAAGTGGTATCAATCCATGGGCTCCCAAAAGACCAACAAGCAGCCTGGAACTTAGTTTCCAGAAATATCTGACTCAACACCTCTTTGTTTTTTCTACTGCTTGAGTAAAAGTTCAGAGCCCAAACAATGTCCAGAGCATTTCACAGATTGCCTACCTCAAGGCAAAGAGTATCAAGATGTTTTGTAACCAGCTAGCTTTTAAATCTCCTTAAAAGAATTTTGACTACTCAGAGCAAAAACAATAATGATGCATTGTGGAATTTGTAACATGCAGGAGTAAAATATATGAAAATAATAACAAAAAGGCTGGGAGGAGGAAAAAGTAAGTTTGAAAGATTCTTATTATGTAGTCAGTGGTATTTTATTTGATGGTATGCTACATTAAAGATGTATACTATAAATGCTAGAGAAACAGCTACAAATAAAGAGGTATAGCTAATTAGATAATAGTGGAGATGGAATAAAATATTTTTTAAAAACTCAATCCACACGAAAAAAGAAAATAGGAAATAAATAGCAAAATGGTAGATTTCAACCAAACCCCATCAATAATCATATTAAATATAAATAGTATAACTTGTATCCAGAATATATAAAGAACTCTTACAATTCAACAATAAAAAGACAACCCAGCTTAAAAATGGACAAAGGATTTGACTAGACATTTCTCCAGAGAAGATTTACATATGTCCAATAAGCACATGAAAAAAAATTTCAACATAATTAACCTTTCAAGGAAATGAAAATCACAATGAGATACCACTTCACATCCACTAGGATGACTAAAATCAAAAAGACAGACAGTGACAAGTGTCAGAAAGGGTGTGGAGAAACTGGAATTAGAGAAACTTACTTGCAGGAATGTAAAATGGTAAGGTACTTTGCAAAACAATTTAGCAGTTTCTCAAAATGCTGAGCACAGAGCTATCATAACCCAGCAAATCTACTCCTATACCCAAGAAAATTGAAAATGTATATTCACACAAAAAGTTGTATATGAATATTAATTGCAGTGTTATTCATAAAAGCCCCAAAGTGGAAACAACCAAAATGTCTACCAACTGACAAATAGATAAACAAAGTGTAGAATAGCTGTAAAGCTGAATATTATTCAGTAATAAAAAAGAATGAGGTACTAATACATGATACAATATGTATCCAACTTTGCAATGTAGGAGATGGAGACACTGTGGAGTTTGATGTTTTGAGGAGAAAAGGGTATGGAGGTAGCAAATGTTACAGGCCCTACTGGAGTTCCAGTGCAAGCAGTAAATATGCAGCAGACTGTAACCATTATAGATGCTACCCACATGGTAGGGGTTTTCTACCAATTACCAGAATTACCAAAACAGTAAGAATAAGGAAAAGAACGAGGGATGGGAGAGTGGTCCAGAAGGCCAGGTCCAATAGGGCCAGCTCAACCTCAGGCCACAGTTCTCATCCTACTACACACGGAGACCTATGAGCATTGACCACAGTATTCCTCTGGTGCAGGAAAAAGTAGTGGAATGTGCTGATAACCAGGGGATAGGAGATCAAGGTAGACTAGTGTTAAAAAAGAGACATTGGGGCTTCCCTGATGGCGCAGTGGTTGAGAGTCCGCCTGCCGATGCAGGGGACACAGGTTCGTGCCCCGGTCCGGGAAGATCCCACATGCTGCGGAGCGGCTGGGCCCGTGAGCCATGGCCGCTGAGCCTGCGCGTCCGGAGCCTGTGCTCCACAACGGGAGAGGCCACAACAGTGAGAGGCCCGCGTACCGCAAAAAAAAAAAGACAGTGTAAGGGACTGGTTAAGAGCAAATTCTGAGGCCTGACTTCTAGGATTCAAATCCCATTTCTGCCACTACCTGTGTGACCTTAGTCAAGTTACTTAATCACTCAGTGCCTCAGTTTACTCATCTGAAAAAGGGGTATATACTAGTACCTTCTTGATAAGCATGGCCAGGACCAGGGTGAAGCAAGAGAAGCACTTGGGTGCAGAAGTGTACTTGTGTGTCTCTGAGTCAGTGTCTCTTAAATTTTGTTTCCCCAGATGCCTCTCTTGCCCCACACCTAGTCCCAGTCCTGCTCATAAGGTTGTTGTAAACATTAAATGAGCAAAAACACTTAGAACAGTGTATGGCATAGAGTAAGGGATATATAAATGTTAGGTAGGCATTAGCTGCTATTATTATTATTGTTGTTGTTGTTGTTGTTGTTATATCCTGGAGAAAGATCCAGAGCGGGATCTTAAAGAATTTGATTAAATTAGACAGACAAACCAAAAACAAACCAATTGTTTTTGACTCACTTCTCCCCTGGATCACCAGCAGCTCTATTGGAACCACCTTCAAAAATTCAGCTGTGTTTCCCACTTATTCCAAATTGCTCAAACCAGAATGGTCTGATCTGTAAATATGGCCTCAATACATGCAGCCAGTGTTTACAACACTAAAAGAAGGATACAGGACTCATCAAGTTGGACTAAATGATTTTCCTTGAATGGATTATCCAAAACATCTATCTGCTGAGAGAAAGACTAGTTCTTTGTACCTAAAATTTTAAAATAAATAAATTTTTACAACTTCAATTATAAATGTTTAATTATAAATGGAAGAGCTAATTGGTTATAGAAATCTCTTTTTTTTTAATTTACCATTATCTTCTCAATGGATCTGTCTTTCAAATATATGAATTGTTTCTCTCAGTTCTATAAAAGTATTTAGGCTGGGGAAAAAAGTTTTTGAGCTTCTTACTATAGCACTCTACTAAATGCTGTGAACTGTGCAGAATGAATACAATATGGTCTCTATGCCTGAGGAACTCCCAGTGCAGCCAAAGAAGCAGGTATGGGCTCTACCTTTGATAAAAGGTAAACTCTGGTAAATGGTATAATCAAGGTTTAAACAATGTGCTGTGCTATTATGGAGAAAGGAAAGGTCACAGGTGACTCACATGCAAGTAGAAAGTTTAATAAGAACCTACAGTATGCTCAGGCTGTGCCCAGAGCTGTGGCGTTACAGAAGGTGCATAAAAGCCCTGACCTCCTCTCTGACATGGATGACTATTTAGTTGGAGTGAGAAAGCTAATACACATTATTAAAAAGCAGCAAACAATGTTCCACGTTAGACTGTGGGCAGAATACTAAAAGTATTGCAGCCTTCCAGCGAAGATGAAGACCCATAGAAGCTGGAGCAGTCAGGGAGGAAAAGAGGGCTCTAGGACATGAGGAAGTACAGTGATGGAAGTGATTATGGGGCCAAGAGGTAGCCTGGCCAAACTGCAGCAGGGGAAAAAAAAAAAAAAAAAAAGCCTGCGGCAGACGGAGGAAGAGGCGGGGAGAGTAAGTCTATTTGGTAAGGATGAGTCCTCAGGCATTAGGGGAAATATTACTGTATGTACTAGCAATCTGAGAGCCAATGAAAGATTTGGGATAGACGAGGGACCTGATGCAAGTGATATTTAACAACTAGTTTGTAGAATGGAATAGAACATAAAGGTGGTGGTGAAGGGTAGCCTGGAAGTGAGAAAATGGGGGTAGGAGGGTTAGAGGTAATTCTTCAGAGGGAAGTGCTGAAGATCTGGATTAGGATGTACCTGTGGAAATAGAAGGAGAATATTTCTGCAGTATTTTATGAGACAAGACTATGAGAAGTATTTTTTTAAGTAATTTATATTTTTTTTATTTATTTATTTTTTGGCCGCGCCTTGTGGCATGTGGGATCTTAGTTCCCTGACCAGGGATTGAACCCATGCCCCCTGCCTTGGGAGCACGGAGTCTTAACCACTGGACTGCTGGGGAAGTCCCTCCACAGTATTTTATGAGACAAGGTTATGAGAAGTATTTTAATAAAAGGATCGATCTGTTGTGGTTGTTTAGGTTTTTTTCCAGGTCTCTATTTTTGGTTTTGTTTTTAAGGAAAAAGAAAAATGGAAGTAAAGACCGACTAATTAATAGAACAAAGTGCCTTCTACAGGGAAGGTAAAGCTGCTTTAGGGGACAAGATAATTAGTTGTGGTTTAGGTATGCTGATATAGGTGGGAGGGAATAGTGAATCACTCTCCTCCCCCAATCCCTCACTCCCTCCTATCGGAGAGACTCTGAGGCAAAAGAATTTTGTCGAGGCTGGCATCCATTATGACTGAGAATCAGATGTTAAAAGTGCCAAATAAAAATTCTTGCTTGCCATCCAGCTCTACAAGGATTGAGTCATTAGCCACTGCAGTCCCTGACCTTCAACACAACGCAAAAGGATTTCAGGGTGGAGCTCAGGAATGAGGCAGTCTGTGCTCTGGGAAAACTGGTAGAACACCCTCAGATAATTAGATGTTTTCAGGAGAAAATTTTGTGAACCCATTGCTTGTATCTTCCCATACTTGGAAAAGCACCAAAATCATTAACTGAGATATCTGTGCCTCGTGACTAGCAGCAACCTTCTACCGAGATGTGTGCTTCATTGCACATACCCGCCCCCTTCTCCAAAATCAGACTTACTGACCTCCCCCACTACCTGTTCAGAGCAGTTCCTCACAGCTACCTGAGAGGCTGTCTCCTGGGCTATAGTCCTTAATAAGTCCCCAAATAAAACTGAAACTCAGGAATTCCCTGGCAGTCTGGTGGTTAGGACTCTGTGCTTCCACTGCAGGGGGCCCAAGTTTGATCCCTGGTCTGGGAACTAAGATCCTGCAAGCCACATGGCACGGCCAAAAAAAAAAAAAAGTATGAAGTGTTTCTATCATGTCACCAGGCCCTCCCAGAGGAGTAAGAAAGAATCATATAATCCTCAATGCAAGGTAAAGGACCAGAGCTTTGCTAAAAGGGAGGTAGGGTATCTTTAGTATGGCTTCAGATTGTGTTGACTTAATTAATTAATAATGATAATAATGAATGACCCTGAGAGATGTGCTCACTTAATAGATCAACCTGTATAGGCATCAGAAAGCCCACAGCTCTCACTGTAGAAAGATTGAATTTAAAGAACTCAGAAGGTTGGACTTAAGGAACTCCAGAAACTGAAGCCTCCACTGGCAGGTCAGGATTGGAGGGAGGACCCATGGGGACACCCCTTCCCGTAAAGATCCAAGTCTTGAGCTACCTTCCCTTGCACAGTGAAAGGGAAAATTCAGACTAGCTAGAACTTCAATTTTTTATCTCTCTTACATTGTAATTCCCCTCTGAAATTGCCCTAACTTTCCAGTTAAGAACATCACAGGTCCTCTGGTGTATTTGTCCTGGGAAATCTGAGGGAATCAAGAAGCAAGAGGAAGGAGTTGGATCTGTCCTTCCCTATTCCCTCCTAGCTCCTGAAGAGAAAGGGAGACAATCTATGTGTGGGTGGGAGGGGGCAGGGGGCACAGACCATCTCTAGTGGCAGCAGAAAGGATCATACCCCTGAAGAAACCAGAGAGGATATGCCAAAGAGACAGTGGAATAAACACCTTCTGGCTTCCCTTTGTAAACTAGCAAAGGCTGCCCTCTAGAAGGGAAAGGAAAGGAAGAGAAGAGCACCATCCAGCTCTGGAATTACACTGAATCTGTGGTGACAAGACATTCAGGTAGGAAGTATCTACTGCAGAGTTGGGAGGTGTGAGACTAGATCTTGTGTACCCATATTTGGATCAGATGCAAAAAAAAACTGAGTCATCAACATAAAGATAATATTTAAATATTTTTTAAATATATGTGAACAACATGAAAGTTCCTTAAAAAACTAAAAATAGAACTACCATACGACCCAGCAATCCCACTACTGGGCATATACCCTGAGAAAACCATAATTCAAAAAGAGTCATGTACCACAATATTCATTGCACCTCTATTAACAAGAGCCAGGACATGGAAGCAACCGAAGTGTCCATCGACAAATGAATGGATAAAGATGTGGCACAGGGCTTCCCTGGTGGCGCAGTGGTTGAGAGTCTGCTCGCCAATGCAGGGGACACGGGTTCGTGCCCCGGTCCGGGAAGATCCCACATGCCGTGGAGCGGCTAGGCCCGTGAGCCATTGCCACTGAGCCTGTGCGCCACGACGGGAGAGTCCACAACAGTGACAGGTCTGCGTACCGCAAAAAAAAAAAAAAAAAAAAAT
>NW_020837995.1:58916-68510 GCF_003676395.1 Aethalodelphis obliquidens
AAAAAAAAAAAAAAAAAAAATGTGGCACATATATGCAATGGAATATTACTCAGCCATAAAAAGAAACAAAATCGAGTTATTTGTAGTGAGGTGGATGGACCTAGAGTCTGTCATACAGAGTGAAGTAAGTCAGAAAGAGAAAAACAAATACCGTATGCTGACACATATTTGAAATCTAAAAAAAAAAAAAAAAAAGGTTCTGAAGGACCTAAGGACAGGACAGGAATAAAGACACAGACATAGAGAATGGACTTGAGGATATGGGGAGGGGGAAGGGTAAGCTGGGACGAAGTGAGAGAGTGGCATGGACATATATACACTACCACATGTAAAATAGATAGCTAGTGGGAAGCAGCCGCATAGCACAGGGAGATCAGCCTGGTGGTTTGTGACTACCTAGAGGGGTGGGATAGGGAGGGTGGGAGGGAGGGACACGCAAGAGGGAGGAGATATGGGGATATACGTATATACGTATAGCTGATTCACTTTGTTATAAAGCAGAAATTAACACACCATTGTAAAACAATTATACTCAAATAGATGTTTGTTATATATATATATATATATATATATATATATATATATATATATGTGAGAAGGAGCAGGTACTAAATGCTAAACACTTTCGTAGGCGTTGCTCCTGCATGTTATGTCTTTGCATCCTCTTCCTTTTGCCGCTAAGTCACTCATAAATCTCGCGTCTTGGAGGTAATTTGGTATTTCTACCACCAGGTGGAGGTGTCCCACTGCTCTTCACTTACTATCAAAGAGATGTTCTTAAGAATTTTGGGGGTGGGGGCAGGGGTCAGGTTCTTTGGTTCCACTAGTTATACAAATAAGCACTTGCCTTCACGCCCAAGAGCGAAAAGAATTTGAAGAGTGAGCATAAAAGGTCAGGCAGTGGCTGCCTCTTCCTCTCTTTTTGTTTTCTTAGTCCTTTGGTTTCCATGGGGATCTGTGTTTGAGCAGCAACTCTGAATCCATTTACTGCCCCTCAAGGCTTGGGGCTGAGCCCAGAGACTGGCTGTGAAGAACAGCAGGAGCTGGAATGGGTGGAAAGGAGGAGATTTATTTGGTAAATTTGGATAGCAAAAGACGAAGACAGGTATAGAAGGAGGAGTGATGAGGTGAACCTTGGAATGGAGTGCACAGAGGAATGTGAAAGGCAAATAATGTTATAGTTCAAATAAAATTTGGGGACATTAAAGTCTTTTCCAAAACTCTTCAATTGTCTTCTTACCATAGACCATTTCAGGACACACTCTGGGCCCTTTATAATACCAGGTCCTCTCCTACCCCTATCCAAAAACATCAGTAGACCTGTGTCAGAACCTGCCTGGGGTCCTGATATGTCCTCCTGTTCCAAAAGCACTCTGGAGCAAGAGATGAGAAGTCCAAGGAAAGACCATCCACTGTATTCCCCAGGTATGGTATAGTGCCTGACACATGGTAAACTCTCAGTAAAATATTTGTTGAATGGATGAATAAATAAGAGCAATGAGAAGAGGATAGCTTTGGGAATTCCCTGGTGATCCAGTGGTTAGGACTGCGCTCTCACTGCCGAGGTCCTGGGTTTGATCCCTGGTCGGGGAACTAAGATCCAAGCCGCGTGGCATGGCCAAAAAAAAAGTATAGAGGAATAATTTTTTTTTAATATGATAGCTTTAGCTTTAACTAATTTTACTTAATTCTAGCGTGAGAAAAGACAAACTAGAGACAAAGAAAAAATGTTGTCTTGTCATCAAAATCATGAGGATGTGAATGTGTTGATTCACAGATCAATTCATTCAAAGATCGATTAGGGGGTTTTGTTGCTTTTCTGCTTAATAAGAGGTTTTTTCATATTTGCATTACTAATAGCCCCTGTTTCTAAGAGTATTTGCATTTCCATCAGTTTGGGCCACTGTTCAGTATCCATTCACAGATAGCAGTTGATCTACATATGAACAGCGCTCTACCTGATGATAGAATCAAGTTTTCCCCCTTAATCGCTTACTTTCCAACCCCACCTTTCCACCTCACTTTCTCTCCCATTATCCTGTTTAATTACCACTCTCTATAATTATCTAATTTATTAACTTGCATTTTTATTGCTCGTCACCTCCCACAGCTAACAAGCTCCTTGCTGCTTTCCTCACAGAGCCTTCTATTCTAAATTTTAGAGTCTAAATACTCAAGTCTTACCTTTTTTTGAAAACTCCATTTTAAGTGAATTCTTCATGATGCTCCTTTAATCTATTCAACCTCCTGCCCTCCACTTGGAAGTGACCTTTCCTTTCTCTGAATGAGTACACATTTGATCTGCATTTCTCTGCACACTCACCACTTGGCATAATAATATTGCCATCAAATGTAGTGAGCTTGAAAGACTGGCCAGGCACTGGGCCAGATGCTTTAACTGTTTTGTTAAATCTCCACCACAATCCTATCAAGTAGACACTATTAATCTCGTTTTTATTTTATTTTATTTTGGCCGTGCCACATGTCTTGCAGGATCTTAGTTCCCAGACCAGGGATTGAACCCAGGCCCTCGTCAGTGAAAGCACCGAGCCCTAACCACTGGACCCCTAGGGAATTCCTTTAACCTCATTTTTATATGATGAAACCAAGGCTCAGAGAAGTTAAGTAAAATGCCCCCAAATCATGCAGCTGATTGGTGGTAAAGACAATTTAAACCCAGAAAGTCACAGCCAGAATCCATATAGTCTTTGAGCACAGACTTTGTTGTAAGGAAAATGTGTTAGAGCCTCAGCTCCATAATTCACGGCGGCATGACCCTCAGCAATTTACTAACCTCTCTAAACCTCAATTTCCTAGTTGGTAAAATGGGGATAATAATGTCTGCCTCACATAGCCTTGTCAAAAAGAAGTGGCCCGGGCTTCCCTGGTGGCGCAGTGGTTGAGAGTCCATCTGCCGATGCAGGGGATGTGGGTTCGTGCCCCGGTCCAGGAAGATCTCACATGCTGCGGAGCGGCTAGGCCCGTGAGCCATGGCCACTGAGCCTGTGCGTCCGGAGTCTGTGCTCCGCAACGGGAGAGGCCACAACAGCGAGAGGCCTATATAAAAAGAAGTGGCCCATAAAGAGTAGCTATAGCTATTAGCATTACCTGCTTACCTGTTTCACCTCCCATACCTAGTTAACACTCCTTCCAGAAGGATCTGTTTTTATCCTCTTTGCATTTGTGACATCTAGCACAGTGTTTTATATATCGTAACTAAACACCACGGACATATGTTTCATAGAGGGATGGGGGGAGGGAGGGAAGAATGGATGAATTGATTGATAATTTATTGCTGGTGACAGTCAGTCCAAGTCAACTCTCCTTTCTTCTTCCCCTGGAACTTTATGCATACTCTATGAAATTTCTTCACATTGTATTATATATACATATGTGTGTGTGTGTATACTTTTTTTTTTTTTTTTTTTTTGGCTGCGCTGCACGGCTTGCAGGACCAGGGATTGAACCCAGGCCCCGGAAGTCCAGAAGTGAAAGTGTGAAGTCCTAACCACTGGACCAGCAGGGTACTCCCTGTACTGTATTATGTTTTCTTGTTTAACATTTCCCTGCTTGTCAAGGAGAGGCAGGTCCATGTCTCATTTACCTTTGTCACCATAGTATCTCAGTTCTGTTTTTCGTCTCTTAATATGAGCATGCATGCGATTCTATGTTGAGAAGTGCATATTTTTAAAATTCTACTTGCTCCTTAAATGCAGGTCTGGTGAGTGAAATATGAAATGCATTTGATAAATGTTTGTTGAGAGTATAACTAGTTGGAAGGCCTAGCTTGGTTCTTATGTCCCAAAAGAAGGAAAGAATTTCTCTGGCTTGGGCTGGGGTTTAAATCCTGAGGTGATTCTGTCATCTGGAGATACAGAATCATGAACCTGTAAGCTGCTTTGGGTTTTTTTGTTTTTGTTTTCAATTCTACTCCTTTTTTTTTTTTTAATTTATTTTTGGCTGCATTTGGGTCTTCGTTGCTGCACGCAGCCTTTCTCTAGTTGCAGCAACCAGGGACTACTCTTGGTCGTGATGTGAGGGTTTCTCATTGCGGTGGCTTCTCTTGCTGCGGAACATGGGCTGTAGGCACGCAGGCTTCAGTAGTTGTGGCTCGCGGGCTCTAGAGCACAGGCTCAGTAGTTGTGGCGCATGGGCTTAGTTGCTCCGCGGCATGTGGGATCTTCCCGGACTAGGGATCGAACCCGTGTCCCCTACATTGGCATGTGGATTCTTAACCACTGCACCACCAGGGAAATCCCCTGCTTTGGTTTTTGACTGGACTTAACTTCTAGAGGTCACAAAGATCGGCAGGCCTGAAGATTGTTGGTTAATTTTAATATTTTAACTTAATTTAAAATTTAAATGAAATTTCAATATGCAAATTCAATTATAATCACATTAAGGTCTGTGGAAGAAAGGGAGAAACAACAACTTAAGGAATGTAGCCGGAATGCAGTTCATCCCACTCTAGCAGTCCATTCAGTGAGCACACAGTGAGTCTCTCGGGTCTCCTGTCCCTCTCTAATATAAGCACAAGTATGATTCTATATTGATACTTTTTATTCTACCTATCCCCTAAATGCAGGCCTTCTACATCCTTTGATACTCAGTCAAAGAAATGATCCTCTGTTCCAATACCAGAGCGAAACAGTCTCTGGTGCATTCCTTCCTCAGGGATGTTCAACTTTGCCTCCAGATGATTTTGTCTTAACTAGTGCCTTTAGAAACTGACTCTCATGGATCTATTTTTGCAGGACCCTGTGGAGAGCTGTTGCAACAGACACACTTTGTTGATTCACGTAGATAGTCACATGTAAAGCACAGAGGTTAAAGCCACGTGTTGTGTTAAAGTCATCTGGTCTAACCTTATCACTACACATGAGGAAACTTAAGTCTGGACAGAGAAAGGTGATTTTCCCAAGTTGATTTGACTGGGAAGTGGCAGAGTCTACTAGAACCCAAATCAATGATTTCCCCACTAAAAATGGAAATACGCGTTATATTTCAATATAAGCTCCTGCGGGGTAGAAGGGACATGAGGTTATATTCACATACCTCATTCCCAGCTAGCATAGAGTGATACCCAATGAATATCAAAGAATGGCCAAACTATGATTTCATATAAATGTGCTTTTTTTTTTTTTTCCGCCACTTCTGCACAGCTTACAGGAGTTTAGTTCCCTGAACAGGGATCAAACCTTGGCCCCGGAAGTGAAAGCACCGAGTCCTAACCACTGAACCACCAGGGAATTCCCTAAATGTGCTTTTTATTTTGAAAATTATATATTTTTAATGCTCTTATTTTAAACAAATCTTACGTTTAGAAGGGATTTCATCTTACTCTAATGGTATGGCACTTTTTCTTTTGTTTTCTAAGATTTTAGAGTATGTAATGTGTTTGTTTTTTTTTTTTTTTTTTTTGCGGTACACGGGCCTCTCACTGTTGTGGCCTCTCCCTCTCCCGTTGCGGAGCACAGGCTCCGGACGCGCAGGCTCAGTGGCCATGGCTCACGGGCCCAGCCGCTCCGCGGCATGTGGGATCTTCCCGGACCGGGGCACGAACCCGTGTCCCCTGCATCGGCAGGCGGACCCTCAACCACTGCGCCACCAGGGAAGCCCTGTAATGTGATTTTATTGTTTATTTTCTAAGGTTACTTTTAGGTATCTTGTGGGGGGAGGGAAATGTTCCTTCTTCCATTTCAAGAAAAAAAGTTAATACTGGGATTTCAAGCTGACTGAATAAAGGACAGCTTAGAAATGGTGTGTAAGGATGGGGAGGTTTGCAGTATAAAGATGGGAGCAGGTGATGGAAAGAATAACTCCCCTTGAATAGCAAGCTTGTTTCTCCAAATTCTCCCTCTGTACCCTCTCTTTTCTTTCAGACTTTCATCCAGTTTTTTTTTGAAACATACATATATCCTGGTGACATTTATCCCTTGACCAAACGATGGGAACAGAAGTCACTGAACCATATAGGACAAGGAAATATCTAAACCTCATAGAGTAGAATTTGTTCATTACGTTTCTCCTCCATCATCGCCAATTTCTGCTCCAAATCCACTGATCCCCTTTCCTCGTCTTTGTATATACATTTTAAAACATATACCTTGGGCTTCCCTGGTGGCGCAGTGGTTGAGAGTCCGCCTGCCGATGCAGGGGACAGGGGTTCATGCCCCGGTCCGGGAAGATCCCACATGCCGCAGAGCGGCTGGGCCCGTGAGCCATGGCCACTGAGCCTGCGCGTCCAGAGCCTGTGCTCCGCAACGGGAGAGGCCACAGCAGTCAGAGGCCCGCGTACCGCAAAAAATAAATAAATAAAACATAAATGCCTTTATACCTCTCTCTGTATATATGTATATATACAGAGAGAGAACAGAGAGGGAGAGATACAGATTATATATATATATATATACACAGATATATAGATATAGATATCTGTATATATTAATCTACAGAGAGGGAGAGAGAGAGAGGAGAGATAGTATTCACAACATGTGTAGTAAATTCCTGAACTTCATATTAGATTCCATGGGATTAAGTGGATCATGGGGTCAAGAAATGTGCAATGCACGTTAAGATGGAGAAAGACTAGAGAATCAAACAGTATATGATTATTAAATAACATAAGTACTATATTGCCATTCAATAAAAATGCTTGATTGCAGGGAGGCACAGAATTCTCCACAATATACACCATGAATCTTTTTATTTTTTTTAACTGAAGTCTCGTTGATTTACAGTGTTGTGTTAGTTTCTGGCATACAGCAAAATGACTCAGACATATATATATGTGTGTGTACATATATATTCTTTTCCATTATGGTTTATGACAGGATATTAATATAGTTCCCTGTGCTGTACAGTAGGACCTAGTTGTTTATCTCTTTTGTATATAGTAGGTTGTATCTGCTAATTCCAGACTCCTAATTTATACCTTCCCCAACCCTCTTCCCCCTTTGGTAACCATAAGTTTGTTTTCCTGTCTGTGAGTCTATTTCTGTTTTGTAAGTTCATTTCCATTGTATTTTAGATTCCACATATAAGCAATATCATATGACATTTGTCTTTCTCTTTCTGACTTACTTCACTTAGTATGATAATCTCTAGGTCCATCCATGTTGCTGCAAATGGCATTATTTCATTCTTTTTTATGGCTGAGTAATATTCCATTGTATATATATACCGCATCTTTATCCATTCATCTGTTGATGGACATTTAGGTTGCTTCCATGTCTTGGCTATTGTAAATAGTGCTGCTATGAACGTGGGGGTGCATGTATCTTTTCGAATTAAGAGTTTTTGTCTTTTCTGGATGTATACCTGGGAGTGGGATTGCTGGATTATATGGTAACCCTATTTTTAGTTTTTGAAGGAACCTCCATACTGTTTTCCATAGTAGCTGCACCAATTTACATTCCCACCAACAGTGTAGGAGCTTTCCCTTTTTATGTTAACTTTTTTTTTTTTTTTTTTTTTTGTGGTACGCGGGCCTCTCACTGTTGTGGCCTCTCCCGTTGCAGAGCACAGGCTGCGGACACGCAGGCTCAGCAGCCATGGCTCACGGGCCCAGCCGCTCCGCGGCATGTGGGATCTTCCCAGACCGGGGCACGAACCCATGTCCCCTGCATTGGCAGGCGGACTCTCAACCACTGCGCCACCAGGGAAGCCCTATTTGTTAACTTTTTAATGATGGCCATTCTGACCACTGTGAGGTGATATCTCATTGTAGTTTTGACTTGCATTTCTCTAATAATTATTGATGTTGAGCATCTTTTCATGTTCCTGTTGGCCATCTGTATGACTTCTTTGGAGAAATGTCTATTTAGGTCTTCTGCCCATTTTGCAACTGGGTTGTTTGTTTTTTTGGTTATTGAGTTGTATAAGCTGTTTGTATCTTTTGGAAATTAAGCCCTCATCAGTCGTATCATTTGCAAATATTTCCTCCCGTTCCCTAGGCTGTCTTTTCATTTTGCTTATGGTTTCCTTTGCTGTGCAAAATCTTGTAAGTTTGATTAGGTCCCATTTGTTTATTTTTGATTTTATTTCTATTGCCTTGGGAGACTGACCTAAGAAAATATTGCTATGATTTATATCAGATAATGTTTTGCCTATGTTCTCTTCTAGGTACACCATTGCATCTTTAACTTCCATATTTGAGCCAGTGCTATTCACCTCAAACCCACAAAAGTCCAGTAAAGTCAATTATTTACAGCAACTCTTCCAGTTCTTAGCTCTCCTCTTTCTTTTACCTCATTTGCTATCAAGCCCCTTTGGACTAGCAAGTTGCCTTTTGGATTTCAGCTTCTCTTAGTTCTCCTCAAGTATTCTGGCTTTGATTTGCCCCATCAGCTCTTCTTACTTTGGACTATCTTCTACAGTAAGCTCGCTCTGATCAACTCCATGTCTTGGCTCATTTTGAGACCATAAGACAGTGCCAGGGTAAATGAGGAGCCACATCAGAAGTCCCTAAGAATCCTGGGATTACCCCAATTATGGATGATGAATAAAGGAGCAGCATAATTTGGAAATGGAAATAATGTGAAAAACAAACAAAAGGTTGAAGTCCAATTATCACCAAAAGATTGAAGTCCAATTGCAAAATAGCTGCATAATAATAAACTGGACAGTGTTTGTTTTATTTTCTATTGTGTACTAGGTACTTAGCACATAGTAGGTGCTTTAAAAATATTTGTTAAATGAATACACTCTACCAAGGGCAGATTTAAAGGATTTGCACTCAAAATATAATTAGGAATCCATTAGGCATGATCAAAAATTTTCTCAGTACTTAAATTAGTCACTGAATGATCCTGTTCCTGGGCACAGTCTCCAATGTGGGAAATGGATTATTATTTGATTGAAATAGTTTAAGGTACTTAGTTATCAGAATGGAATTGGCTCCTAAAATACAGTGGTCCCCACAAGAAAAAAGAGTTCATAAATTCTAGGGAAGATTGAGAAATTAATTTAAGATCTAGCTGTCAAATTTTTACTTTTGCTTGGATTCCCTCTCATTTTGCCTCTTCCCATTTATTCTCTAGTTCCACGGCCTAGTGCAAAGGGCAATTCCCTGAGATAAGATCTGGTTCTGGAAAAACTTTTGAAAAGTCTTTTAAGCTTTCTCGGTCTTAGTTTCTTTATCAGAAAAGTGAGATTTGGACATGATCCCCGTGGCCCCCTTCTAGCTCCAAAGTCCTTGGGAGTCACTTGTTCCTCTTCTTAAAGTTTCCTTCTGAAGGCTCTGACCATGTTTCTATTACAGGTTATCAGTTATTCATATTTTCTGACATACTTCAATCCCTTTGTTCTTATTCCTCCAAAGAGTTGCCTCTGTGACTTACCTCTTTCTTTCCCATGGCTCTGATTTGCTTTTCCTTCTGATGGCTTGGGGTTTAGTTGTTGTTGTTGCTGTTGTTTTGCCTTTGTCATCATGCTCCCTCCCCACCTTGCCCTCACTGCTTGTACCTCATTTGTTGATTTTCGTTCAAATGAACAACCTCAGGCTCCCCAGAACTTTAGCAAATTGTTCCTATAATTTCGTCCTTAAACACACACACACACACACACACACACACACACACACACACACACACA